>NC_079389.1:17931857-18231857 GCF_029220125.1 Pseudoliparis swirei
TAACTTATTATTAAAAAGCTTTATAATGTGTCATGGCCATCGTCGTAAAGTACATGCATACTTATGAGCGCTTATAACTATAATTATACAGTGCTATAAGCAGATTATAACACATTATTTGTATATCTGTGGACCCCAGGAAGATTAGCGGTCACTAAGGCGTCAGCTAATGGGGATCCAATAAATAAACAAATAAACAAATAAACAAACAAAATATTTATAATGCACTATGGGCGTTATAGAAATGTCAACTCAGCTGCTGATGTTGAACCTCTCAGCTGAGTCCTTCGGCTGAGAGCTGCTGGACCGGAGCTCTCCGGTTGGGGAGGGGAGCCACATGGTGGCAGTGTCCACAAATACTGTCGGCTCGTCTTCGGCGTCCACGTGAAGACCAGCCCTTCCCCGGAGGTACCGGTCCTCCAGCTGACACGTCTCTCTCACAGCGGCTCATTTGGAATGAGAGGCCTCTGCCCAATGTTGCTGTGAATGTATGTAACGTCATAGAAAGATGAACTAGGGGAAAGGTCAACGCCCTGAATATGATGATAAAGATGAGTAATGATGACTTCATTGAAGAGGTCAACGTTCAATATATGCCATCAGAGCTATACAAATGTATGTATATATATATATATATATATATATATATACACTACCGTTCAAAAGTTTGGGGTCATCCAGACAATTTCGTGTCTTCCATGAAAACTCACTTTTATTTATCAAATTAATTGAAAATTGAAAAGAAAATATAGTCAAGACATTGACAAGGTTAGAAATAATGATTAATATTTGAAGTATTAATTTTGTTCTTCAAACTTCAAGCTCAAAGGAAGGCCAGTTGTATAGCTTATATCACCAGCATAACTGTTTTCAGCTGTGCTAACATAATTGCACAAGGGTTTTCTAATCAGATATTAGTCTTCTAAGGCGATTAGCAAACACAATGTACCATTAGAACACTGGAGTGATAGTTGATGGAAATGGGCCTCTATACACCTCTGGAGATATTTCATTAGAAACCAGACACTTCCACCTAGAATAGTAATTTCCCACATTAACAATGTATAGTGTGTATTTTTGATTAATGTTATCTTTATTGAAAAAACAGTGCTTTTCTTTGAAAAATAAAGACATTTCTAAGTGACCCCAAACTTTTGAACGGTAGTGTATATATATATGTGTGTGTGTGTGTGTTTTTTCTTTCAACAGGACCCAATAACCTGTTTGTTGAAGTCATAAAGCAACGTTCCTCCTGACAGATGCTCCACTACCTGCGAGGGAAACTCCACCAACGCATCTTTTCTTTCACCTGCCCCCGGAGCCAGAAGGGCCGGTGCGCTCTCATGTTCATACCGGCGCCGCGGAGCATTGTTTCTGGGTGACTCACGGCTGACCTGGCCTCGTCCTCCAAGAAGAGATTTAAACAGGGGAGAAAATGAAACAATCACAATTCAAGCTTGGTCTCACGTGGACTGGCCTGCACGGAATCGATCATCGTCTGTGTGTGTGTGTGTGTGTGTGTGTGTGTGTGTGTGTGTGGAAAGACCGCTGAATTTGGGGTTGTGCTTCTTACTTTTACACACAATATTTGGTCATCTGAAGGGCCTCCGACAGTCTTTCCTCGGGCCGCGCGGTGCTTTCTACCCACTAATGCAGTATCAGTCACCGGCCCTTGACTAACCAGCAGCACTGCCCCGCGGCCCCCATGTGACAGATGTTGTTTAGAGGTTGACCAGCCGGCTCCTGGCTTCGACCTGCTGTTGTCCCGGTGCAGAGTGACGCAGGTATTGCGCAACATTTTCCTTGGCCGTGACGGTGTCACATCGCCGGTTCCTCTAGTGCTCGCTGATTCCCAGTTCCCTTGACGCGCGGGAGGCTACCACACACTGGCCATCGCACTGTTGTGTGTAAACACCGAAAAACAACTCAAAGAGTGCATGCACACACACACACACACACACACACACACACACACACACACACACACACACACACACACACACACACAAGCACAGGTCTCGCTGCCTCAAGTTCGGCTTTATCCAGGCTGGCACCTGTCACACGTGACGTCACATTTTAGTCAGGTGAATGAATGAATGCGCGTGTGTGTGTGTGTGTGTGTGTGTGTGTGTGTGTGTGTGTAATGGCTCCTGCTGGCTGTGGGATGTTTGCATAATCAGCACAGCAGCACACCTTGGTCACAAGGTAGACTTTCCACTGCGCTTGGAGGAAAAGACCTCTGCTTCACACTTGAGTAGTCAGAGAATGGCCGACTTTTAGGGATGAGGCTGAGGGAGGTGAAAGGCAGCAGAGAGAGAGAGAGAGAGAGAGAGAGAGAGAGAGAGAGAGAGGGTTGCCGGCAGCACCGCCGCTCCCACAACGCGCACTTCGCGCTGTGCGTAGGGCACCAAGTCCTGAGGGGGCACCAAAAAATAGGCAACTAAAAAAATCCTCATAGTTATAATAATTAGTCTAGCAATATTGGGCACCTTTTAGCCTTTTAGGCATGTATATCACAAAATAGGCAGAACAAGAGATATATTTATTGCTTGACTCCAACGAATCCGCATGATCTTTTGTGTCCCAGTAAAGTCCACAGTCATTATTATTGAAGAGACTTTTATTTGAAGATGCAGTTCAAAGCTTTTTTAAAATGTTTTATTTTCTTTCTTAAGTTGGGAAGATAACTCCACTTGAATGTCTCTGTGGTAAATATAGAGCAACATCCAGCTGCTTAGCTTAGTTTAGCCCAGTGGGAAATAGCTAGCATGGCTCTATCCAAAGTTAACACAATTCCCCTTCCAGCCCCACTGAAGGTCATTACCATGTTTTATCTGGTTTAGTTAGTCCATACACACCGTAAGTTATAATTTTACGTTGAGGTTTAAGTGCCGTTATGTTTCCCTGCTGCTATACCTTTTAGAGAGAGCTAAGCTAGCTGGTTGTCCCTGTTTCCAGTCTTTATGCTAAGCTAAGCTAACCATCTTCATGTCGGCCTATATATGTGAGGAGTGTTCGCCTATCGATCTTCTCGTTTAACTCTTGGAAAGGAAGCGAATGCACATTTGTTCAGCTACTGCTTTGTGTATTGTGTTCAGCTAATTTCACTGAGGACATCATTACATAGTGGAACATGTTTGAACTGTGCCGGTCCGATCAGGATGTTTCATAGAAATCTGCTTCGAGAGTTTCGTCAATGAAGAGACGAGGACCTCTTTGCCGATCAGAATCCTATTCATGTTCAGTTTTATTAAGGGTGACTTTTGTCAAATCTTACCAAGGACTACAGATAAAGAGTATCCTCTCGGCTTAGTTGCTTTGTTTATGTGCGCTGTCCCAGAAATATAAATCATGATTTGGTCGTGCGTCATCATGTTGAGATGGTAAGTCACGATGCCGCATTAGTGCATGTTGACTCTACTTTCCCGTGTAACCTTGAATTCTACAAAAAAATCCGTTTTTCTCGCATGCGTCCGCTGTGAACCCTCGATGAGTAGAAGTTAACGGGGTCCAGATTCAACAGCAGCAAAACCTTCAAAAAGCCACTTAAAAACTCTCACACAAGGCTTGTTTTTCCAGTTATATGCCGAGCATCATATTATATTTATTATGAGAAATGAGGCAGTAAGAGTAAACTTATAGATGCATAATCAATGCCTTTTAAATAGATGAATAATAATAAATTAAAATTAAACACCATAAATAACCTATGAACTTAAATAAAACCATTTGAATGTTAAATGAATGCCTTTGTAAATCAAACAAATTAGATTAAAGTTGTAAAGTAATATAAAATATTTTCTTCAATCGTTGGAGTTCTGAATTAAAGATCCACAAAGTTAGTAGAAAAGCATTTCTGTAAATGAAAATATTAGTTCACACACATTTCAAAAGGTAAATCATATTTTCTCACATGATCTGCAGATGCTTTTAGTTTTATTTGATTCAGTAATTTTTGAGTGAGATATTTTCTTTGATGCCTCAAATGGAATTTTGGCTCTTGGAGCTAAAAGCATTGAAACGTCACGATTGAAACATGTGTGTCCTTCAAAAATGAATATCTTGGTTCAGCACATCTCCCTGTGAAGGGCTTCGTATGAGACATCGTCCCAAAGTCTGTTCTAGGTCAACATACTTTCTGAAAAGACAACATTTAATTCAATTAATTATTTTTTTCAGTGCAACGGAAGGACCGCGAATAAAGTTATTCTCACCTCCATTGACGGGGTAAAAAAATAAATCTCAAGCGCGCTCGCCTCCAAATCGTGGACAAATAATACAAAACTATCTGCGCGGCTTGATCGAATTCTGCAATAACTCGATCCATCCGGCGCAGGTAATCCTGCACATTTAACCGCGCTTTGAGTTCTTTTTTTTATTACCTTCGCATTGAAAATGCGGAAGGTTATGTTTTGATCGCCGTATATTTATTTATTTATTTATTTATTTGTATGCGTGTTATTCGCAAAACTCAAAAAGTATTGAACCGAATCGCATGCAATTTGGTGGGATGATTGTTTATTATCCGGGGACCAGTTGATTAGATTTTGGGATCGATCGGGTCAAAGGTCAAGGTCAAAGGTCACGAACAGGTCAAATCTTCTTGAATCACATGGAATTTGGTGGGATGATTGGTTATTATCCGGGGACCATTTGATTAGATTTTGGGATCAATCAGGTCAAAGGTCAAGGTCAAGGTCATGGAAAGGTCAACATCTTTGTTTTACCATTTGTATCCAATTGGCATGCAACTAATGCCACAACGTTCATAATTCAATGCCCAATGTTGTGATATGCGAAGGTATGCGCTCTACCGAGTGCCCATTCTAGTTTAATAAGAGTTGAACTGCGGTTCACCTGCCCAGGAGACGTTAATGGTGGACCGGTTGTTAGCTTGAACAACAGAGACCCATCTGTTCCGCTACAATGAATGACCATAAGGCCAACCCGAAGCGTCTAAATATAGACGGGGCAAATTAAATTCAAATGACTCAGATGCTTGATGACTGAGACGAGTGACTTATCCCTCCGCGCTGGCCCGCTTCAGTCGGTCCGCAAACACACACATGCCCGTCGAGCCGGGAGTCACTTGTTCCACTCGAACCTTAAACTGTGAGAGGGAGGAGGTTGGGCGGTTGGGGGGGGGGGGGGGGGGGGGTGGAGTGAAAGGGAGATGGGGTGGAGGGGAGGAGAGGGGATAAATCAGTTGGAGGAGGAGAGGAAGCTCTGTCATATCCAGGAGGAAGTGTGAGTCAGTGCTCGTACATTCTTGGGGGCTGATTCAGCGCTGCACAGGAAGCGGGAAACGCTTACTGCTGAGCTTTAACACCGGGAGGGAAAGAACCTCGTCTGGAGTGGTGTTACCTTGAAAGTAGTCCCCCCACACCCCCACCCCTTCCCAACCGAACACACACACACATACACACAGACGCACACACACACACACACACACACCTTGTCGCAGGTGGTGTCGAGTCTTTTTCGGCGGCTTCAAAGCTCGGAGGCGCTTCAGAGAGAGGAGGCGGCCGCTCATTCAAGGAGAAGGACTGCTCTGCTACCGGCAGAGAGGCAAAGGGGAGCGCTCTGGTAGCGCTCTTCCTCTTTCCACCCCCCACCCAGAAATCTCCCCTTCCTTCTCCCTCTTCCATCACTTCTCAGATTTCACCGTTCCAGCTATGTCGACTTAACCCTTTGCTTTCCTGTAAAGAGTAAAGCAGCTCCATCTGAGAGCACTCAGAGGAAGGAGGGAGTGACGAGCGAGAGGTCTGGCCCCATGGGAAGAAGACGTATGCTCATATATGTATTGTCATTATTGCATTTTGACTTAAAGTTGTTGAAGCCACAGGTCCGGGTCGGTGACATCATGGCCATGTGGGGTGGTGGTGGGTGTTTGGAGGATGTCCGTGCCCCACGTCTACGCCCACGGACAGTTTGTCCCACCCAGACTCTCATGGCCACTGCCTCCGTCCTCGTGATAAAACACCAGCTTATCACCAGTTTCCATTCAGCGTCTTTGCGCTTATGTAACGTCAAACCCGGGGAGGAAGTGCTGTCCGCTGTGGATGAAGAATGTGTGTGTGTGTGTGTGTGTGTGTGTTTGAGGAAAGAGGAAAACAAGAGAAGAGTTAGACAACGCGTGGAGTGGAACAGGTTTCCACATGAGAGTAAACCCACCAAACATGTACGACAGTGGAAAAGTGTGCTCAGCTGATTAATGCATGCACCCGGACACGTGCACACACACACACACACACACACACACACACACACACACACACACACACACACACACACACACACACACACACACACACACACACACACACACACACACACACACACACATGCACACAAACACACACAAGCAGATCAACCCGTTCCCAAAGTCTCTCACACTTCTTACCCACACATCACTCTCTCACAGTGTCTCTGTCTCACACAAAACCATGTTGTATTGTACGGCTTGTTGCTAGGAGACAAACTAATTCCAAACCTCTTGAAACAGAGGGACTTACTCCTCATTTCTAAGCCAGGGAGAGAAAAGGGAGAGGGGAGAGGAGGGAAGGGGTGAGGCGGGAAGGGGGTGAGGAAGGGGGCTGTAAAAAGACAAGAGAGCAACTCTCCCACGCAGAAAAGAAGCGTTCCCTCTCGGCAGGTCCGCGGACTCATCGGTCTCCCGGTTCCACGTCGACTCCGCTCCGAGAAAAAAATCGCACGAGAGCGAGATCCCACAGCAAAACAGCTGGTCAGTGCTCCTCTTCCTCACAAAGCCACTTCAAAAAAAATAGAGGAATATGAGAGTGACAGCTGTGGCCAAAATACTTTTAGACTTCATATAGGAAAATGTAATTGTGGTCCATTACATTTAGGAGGGAATGCCTTCTAGAGCCATTGTGTGCTCTCCAACTCCGACATAAAGGACTGCATTAAATCTGAATATCCGGTTGTAGCCGCAGGGCCGTCCATATGTGTGTGTGTATTTGTGTGTGTGTGTGTGCATGTGTGTGTGTGGGGGGTCAAAGCAGGGAGGCAGATATAACGCCAATGACACACATAGCTGGAGAGGTTAAAGTCGTTGTGTGTGTGTGTGTGTGTGTGTGTATTTATATACACACGACGGCTTGGCATTTAGGGAATCATTTAATAGAAAGCTCAATGGAAAACGGAGTAAATGCAGTATTGATCTCTGGAGCAGCAGGACACACATGAGTATTTCTTCCCCCTACACCTCCCTCACTGCTCCCAGTGGAAGGCGAGCTGCTGGTGAGATAAGCGACCTGTCACTCATCACAACTCCGCCCCCAGATAGACGTAGGCAAGCTAGCTATGTCGACGACTGGAGTTAAGACTATAGTAACCTTGCGGTGGGAATTGCTTTTCTTCAATGGGTTGCGGATTCAAAAAAGACGAAGGATCAGTGCTGTGAGAAAAAAAAACACTTAAAGACGCCCGTCCCCGTTCTTTAAACGTTCTTCTTCCTGGAGTGAGGTCTAACACTATGTGTCAATCATCATGGCAGTCAGGTGCTTATAATGTCATTACCAAGGTGGATGTGGACTCAACATTTTTCAGCACCCCCCCCCACACACACAAAGAAACAAATGGTGCAGACAGACACCTCCAACCTCCTGTCATGTGCTCTTCATTTCCATCATGCCATCTCTGCTATTCTCTGCCGGTTCCCTCGCTCCCCCTCTAGTCCATGCATTCTCTCTCTCTCTCTCTCTCTCTCTCTTTCTCCCACACATTGTGAAATTCTGAAGCTAAAGGGGGGATAAATAGAGATCTCCCAGCGGTTTCACAACGCCGACCCCTTGCCGGGGTCCATCCTCCAGCCCTCCGTGTCACATGCAGCGGCGGCGTGAGGTCAGCTGCCTGTCCGTCCATCTGTCTGACCCGACAGGGAACGCACTGTGTCCGTTTTATTTTTTACTGCTGAAAAACTTCAGCAGGACGGAGTCCAACAAGCACAGTGTTCAGAACGTGCACGCCGCTAGAGACAACAATTCATTTATAAAATACGACACACGCGGTGGAGCTGCGAGTAGCAATCCTTTCAATTCAAATTAGAATAAAAGATGTTTGCGCGGCTTGGCCGAAGCAGAATCGGCTCAGGTTTACATTTTCTGATGATTGTACTTAGACGTGTGCACATTCCTCTGGTGCAACATGCTGGCAACACTCATGCGAGGTTCATGAGACAACGGGGCCCCTGGGCACAGACGTGTAGAAGGCCCTCAGTCCCATCTGCGAGACTGAAAGAAGCACAAAAACACCAAGGAAACTAGAACGGGCACTCGGTAGAGCGCATACCTTCGCATATCACAAGATTGGGCATTGAATTATGAACATTTTGCATGCCAATTGGAGAAAAGTGACCGCGCTATGGTAAAAAGAAGATTTTGACCTTTTCATGACATTGACCTTGACCTTTGACCCGATCGATCCCAACATCGAATTAAATGCTCCCCGGATAATAACCAATCATCCCACCAATGATTCGGTTTAATACTTTTTGAGTTATGCGAGTAACACGCATACAAATAAATAAATAAATGAACTAGAATGGGCACTCGGTAGAGCGCATACCTTCGCATATCACAAGATTGGGCATTGAATTATGAACATGTTGGCATTAGTTGCCAATTGGATAAAAATTGACCGCGCTATGGTAGAAAGAAGATGTTGACCTTTTCATGACCTTGACCATGACCTTTGACCCGATCGATCCCAAAATCGAATCAAATGGTCCCCGGATAATAACCAATCATCCCACCAAATTTCATGCGATTCGGTTTAATACTTTTTTACTTATGCGAATAACACGCATACAAATAAATAAATGAATAAATAAATACACGGCGATCAAAACAAAACCTTCCACATTTTCAATGCGAAGGTAAAGAAGTTGGCACCAGCCAGTCAGGTTTAGAAAGCTGGTGAACCAAAGTCTTGGTTACAATATGTATTTTAGTTTTCACATTTCATGTTTGTTTATTCGTGACTGACGTTACGAGGCCTTATCGTGACATGAATTACTCGCGGGTGAAAACATGCCACTGTCTCGTCGGCGGGCCGGCGCGCCTCAGAACCCCAAAAGCGTGGTTCTGAATCCCGGAGCGAGTGAGTTACCGGTTGTGTTGAAGCTGAGATGCTCCCTCTCGCAGCGTGCGTTTACGTCCCTGAACCGCAGGAAACCACAACAATAACACTGAAACGTCGCAGCGACTGATTAAACCAACAGAGCAGCGGACAAGGAGAACAAATGAAACAACTTCTTTTCTTTTCTGTTTTTTGTGAATAAATGTGAATATATTTTGTGTTTTGTTTTTTATTCTTGTTTTTTTTATTCTTGTGTGTTTGGTTTATTGGTGCTGCTACTGTGACGACAAATTTCCCCTTGGGGATTAATAAAGTATATATCTATCTATCTATCTAAATAAAAAAATATTCCATCTCCTAAATTGTTACGCTGGATTTTTTTTGTCGTGATTTGCATCATTACACGATAACGCGATCTTAAAGTTACTACGAGGAACTTTCCTTTTGTGGTGATTCCGGCGGATGAAAGTGGGAGTGTCTCCCAGCACCAGAGTACTTTGGCTGCAGCAGGGTCTGACGGTCTGCACAGCTCAGTACTGGTTCTACTGGTTCCACAGCAAGGAGAGGCTCCGCTCGGTCCGTCAGTGGTGGGCTGGTCGCTTCTGGAGGCCTCGCTGGAGTCTGCTGAACCCGCATGAGTTCATCTGATTTGATGCAGAATCCAACCAGGTGACGCCGATGTCGGCCATTGAGAATATTCTGTATTTATATTTGTTGTTACTGAATCTTTCTGCCGACGGAGCTGTTTACTCATGTCGACCGCGAAGTGGCGCCGGTATTAAAGTGAGAATGTACACTACCGTTCAAAAGTTTGGGGTCACTGAGAAATGTCTTTATTTTTCAAAGAAAAGCACTGTTTTTTCAATAAAGATAACATTAATCAAAAATTCACACTATACATTGTTAATGTGGTAAATGACTATTCTAGGTGGAAACGTCTGGTTTCTAATGAAATATCTCCATAGGTGTATAGAGGCCCATTTCCATCAACTATCACTCCAGTGTTCTAATGGTACATTGTGTTTGCTAATCGCCTTTGAAGACTAATATCTGATTAGAAAACCCTTGTGCAATTATGTTAGCACAGCTGAAAACAGTTATGCTGGTGATATAAGCTATACAACTGGCCTTCCTTTGAGCTTGAAGTTTGAAGAACAAAATTAATACTTCAAATATTAATCATTATTTCTAACCTTGTCAATGTCTTGACTACATTTTCGATTCAATTTTCAATTCATTTGATAAATAAAAGTGAGTTTTCATGGAAGACACAAAATTGTCTGGATGACCCCAAACTTTTGAACGGTATTGTATGTTTCGGAACCAGTCAAAGATTCCTCACGGTAACTAAAAGACGTTTTGGCTTCCCCCTCGACGAGCAATCACAGGAGCATCCATTGAGCACCGTCCAAGGAGAAGAGTCGGGTTGGGTCGGGCCGGTCACGACAAACCTCTGTGGCGGGCCGAGGAGCACCTCCGCTGCCTGCTGAGTCACTACGTCTGGTGTGAGATGAATGGTGAACGTGCTGCGATCGGCCTCGCTCGCCAAAGGTCACTGACCTCTCCGGGGCGACCGTCTTCCCGGAGACGTTCAGTCACCGGTTCTGACTTTGCTTTTGAATTTAGCATTCACACAGATGTGGTCAGTCATGTTTGTTTACCTTTTTAATCCTTTTCTTTTTTTTGCTGCGATGTCATCTGTGATGCAGCGATGTGTGTGTGTGTGTGTGTGTGTGTGTGTGCAAAGACGGAGATGGAAGAGTTTAGTTTAGAGGCTTAAAATAGAAGTGGAATAATAACCTGATTGGGAATTGTATGCATTTAACGACAGTAGCGAGATCTCAGAAATAAGTAAAAGAGGTGCATTAACTCCTCCTTGGCGGGGTTTGTGAATTCTTCCGTAAACGTTATTTTACAGATCCTTAGTTTCTATATAATTTCCTCATATTAGATTAAAGTTTTATGGGAAGAATGTCATGTGTTAATTAATTATAAGGAAAAGAGAGACACATGCTGTTCCTTCTGTTCACATGACTTCTATTCTTCTCTCCATCCTGGAGAGGGATCCTCCTCTCCGGCTCTCCTGAAGGTTTCTTTTTTTCTGTTTTTTTGGGAGTATTTCCTGATCCGATGTGAGGTCCTGGGACAAGGATGTCTATGTGAACAGATTGTAAAGCCCAAAGGCACATTTTTAAAATGAATTGCTTGAATAAACTAGCAAGTCTTTGAGGAATACAGTTTTAAAGCTCCACATATTACCAGTACGACTTTGTTGCTTGTGATAAATGAAAAAATTAAAAAATATATAAATAGGAATACAGTAATGGAATATATATCTATGTTCTCTAATACAATAAAAACACCTCCTCGTCGTAGGCGGGGTCTCTCCCCGGACGATGGAAGCCGACTCGTTACTTCCTTCCTGTGATTATCAGAGAGGACTGGAGCTTTAAAAGGAGCCGCGCTTCAATTCAATTCAATTCAGTTTATTTGTATAGCCCAATTTCACAAAATACAAATTTGTCTCAGAGTGCTTTACAATCTGTACACATAGACATCCCTGTCCCAAAACCTCACATCGGATCAGGAAAAACTCCCAAATAACCCTTCAGGGGGAAAAAAGGGAAGAAACCTTCAGGAGAGCAACAGCCAGAACTCAGCTCAGGTTTTTATCACCGACAGTGAGACGTGAAAGCCGATCTGTGTTTGTTAATCCCCTAACCTCGCTTATTACCAAACAAAGAGAGCCTCCGTGGCATCGGAAACTTAACTGGAATAAAGTAGACGTTTAAAAAGAAAACCGACCTCTAAAATATCAGCACGACGAGAAATGTGACTCGCAGAACCTTGAGGGGCGACTCGAAGGCCAGAGATGCGTGAGGGGTCGTGAGTTCACCTAAGACAAGTCCACGGACATGACAATTCACGAGGGAAGAAGTATTACTCAGCCGAGAGACGACCTGAAGATGATATCCGGTATAACACGTTCTTATTTTCTCCTTCGTTCTGCTCTTTGAGCATTTTACAGCTACAACCAGGTCCTCTGATACCATTCGGTGTGAGATAGAGGAAGACACAGGGCTCCGTCTCTATTATGTTCTCCAGTTTTCATCATCGTCATCATCATCATCATCATCATCATCATCCCAATGAAGCTCCCACACAGCTCGCCCATCACGGACCGTCAGCACGTCGTGTCGTCTCAGAACTTTATCCTAAAGGCTGTCGTGAGAGATGTTTCTCTTCCGGAGGCTCGTTTTATTTTCACCTGCACATCCGAGACGAGACCCGGACATCGCCGTCGGATCCCTGCGCAAACAAACCGCACATTCCTTCATCTTCCGGTGTCGAACCAAGTCCAGCTTTATTATTATTTTCAGTTTCTCGTATGGCGCCGCGCCGCCATTTATGTTTACGGTGGCAGCTCACCTCCCTCTACGTATTTTTAAATTATTTTTCAAGCTTTTTATGAAACATTGAAATTCATCAACAAGTAAACTCAGACATGTCCAGAAGGGAAAGTAAATAGATCGATTGAAAATGAATAAATGGATGAAATGAAACGATAATAGTTCTAAGTCAAATTAAATGGTCAAAACGCAACTAGTCTGGAGCAAGGGCCACGAAAGATGAGGTGTTACCAACTGTCATGGGAGAAGAAAAATGTTTCAGAGGGTCTAAGAATTGTTTATTAATTGTGTCTCAGACAATGACCGTTTATTTGCGTGCACCTTTTCCTCCAAATGTGAAGTCAAATTAAAACAAACGCGCAAGTGTAGAAGTTGCTTTTGGGTTCCACGGCCTTTGTGTGAAAGTTTCACAGGCGCACACGAGGTACAGGATGCACTATGTCTTCAAGCATTGTTGCTGTGTGAAGCTCTTGGTATAATCCCAGGTGTGTGTGTGTGTGTGTGTGTGTGTGTGTGTTTGCTGTAGAGGAGACAGTGCTGTCCCACTAATAAGGAGCCCGTCTGACAGCAGTCTGACAACCTCCTGACAGACAACGAGCCGGCTTTGTGTTGAGCTACTAGAATATTCCTGGCATCTCTCGCTCGGGGTTAACTCCTGGGACGCTGGAGCAACACCGAATCAATTTAGATTCTGCAGATTCCCGATTCCCCCCCACCCCCTCTTCTCTTCAAATGAGATTTTTCAGTCTGACATATGACACTACGCATCACTCAGTAGCATTAATAGAAATGTCCTTTTTATTGGATTGTCAGAGGCATTTGAGGCACATTAACAGACTAGATGAATACTTACCGGAGGGTTTTTATAAATATATAAATGCTGCTTATGTGACTAGCCAGAAACCCAGCAGACAATGTAGCTGTAGAATTGAACCACACAGAAATCTACATTGTATGCCAGGTTCAGGACAGCGCAAAGGCACATATATGAGAGAGAGAGAGAGAGAGAGAGAGAGAGAGAGAATGGCGGAAGAGGAAGGAGTGTAAGAAACAACACAAAAAGCCTTGACAAGGGCCCCTTGTGGAGTTGTGACACAGAGAACATCCTGTCTGTGGGGGTCACAGGATGGAGCCCCCCCCCCCACACACACACCCCCGACTTCGCAGCCAATCAGAGGATTGGAATGTGCCACCAGCCAATGGGTGTGTGGACCGGGCAACGCTGGACCGGGAAGCTGGAGGCAGAGCCGTCGGAGACCCAGTAGCCAGATGTAGCTGCTGATGGCTACACAGGATCTACACTGCCTACTGAGCATCTGACAGCGGCCACGGGGCCACGGAGCCACGGGGCCACGGAGCCACAGGGCCACGGAGCCGCGAGCCGCGAAAGGCCTCGGCGGGAGGTCCCCTCACGTCCCAGGGTCCATCTGAGGAGAGAGAACAAATAGCCCCATTATTAACACACCCAGAGGTCAGAAGAGGGAGCAGTGGGAGACGGGAAAGGGCAAAGAGAATTATGAGGAAGAGGATAGAGGAACGACGGCGGCGAGCAGAATGGGAAGGAGATCAAGCATGAGACGGGAATGAGCCCGAGGGATGGGAAGGATGTGGGAGATTATCTGCTGACGAACATCTCCGGCCGCGGCGTGATCAGATTCCTGTCATTCTTTCCCTCTAACCCTGAGGCGCGACATCATCCGCCCGTCGCATAATGGGAGCACTGACCCCATCTCGATGAACTCGGGCCCGTACAGGTGACTGCAGCAGGAGGGGGAGGAGGGGGAGGACACAGCCCCTCTCTGTGGGCCGCATAGCCGACGCCTCATGACCATTATGATCAAACAGAGTGTGACCGGCTGATGGTCACTTGACTCCAGTTTCTTTTTATTTAGGGAAATGTGCTCTCTCCTCGCTTATCCCTCCTGTCCTCCTCCCACCCTCATATTCCAGCTGACCTCTCTGCGTTTGTCTCTTCCTTCGTCTCACTGTCAATTCTTTCTGATCCACTGATTCTAATCTTGTGTATAGAGGGGCATTTGAAGAGGGATCAAGGGAGGTGGCCTGTGTTCTTCGCTGGAGGGAGAGAGAGAGAGAGAGAGAGAGAGAGAGAGAGAGGGGGAGAGAGCGAGAGGGAGAGGGAGAGAGAGAGAGAGGGAGAGAGAGAGAGAGAGAGGGAGAGAGAGAGAGAGAGAGAGAGAGAGAGAGAGAGAGAGAGAGAGAGAGAGAGAGAGAGAGAGGGAGAGAGAGAGAGAGAGAGAGAGAGAGAGAGGGAGAGAGAGAGAGAGGGAGAGAGAGAGAGGGAGAGAGAGAGAGAGAGGAGAGAGAGAGAGGGAGAGAGAGAGAGAGGGAGGCGATGTGGGTGACGAGGTGCTGCTCTCTCTCTGAGGGATGTTCCTTACCTCTCCTTGGACTGGCTTTGGGAACACGTTGCTGTTCGGCATCGTTTCTGGAATAATTTGTGTAGAATCGGGCCAAACCTGACAAATACAGAGAAGAAATACTTGAGTTGAACATGAATACAAATGAAAGAAGTTTCACAGGATGGCGCAGAGCTGTATTTCAAAGCCGTCCGCGGAACTATAAGTACAAGTGTGATATTAACAAGTCCAGACCGGAGAGCCTGAGTACGCTCACAGAGCGACAGAGATAAGGTGATAAGCTCCTCTATGTCTTATCTCTGTCTGTTTTCCATGCTTTGGCGATGCTGCCACCGCCGCTGGGCAGAGAGGTCGAACGCACGCCAAGCAATCAGCGTTTTCTGGTTTTTCCACTGAAAGTGAAGCCTTCGGTGTGAGACCAGGACTGCAGGTCAGAGGGCTGAGGCAGACGCGGGGCGACACAGGAAGTGAAAACCAGGGTGTTTTCACCGAAGTGATACCAGCTGGTGGCAGAATGATGCGGCCGTGTTCGCCACGGGGCTCGTGTCCTCGGCGCCACGCTCGAGGCGTGCGGAGGCAGAATCTATCGGAGGCACTCGGGTGTCCGTCTGTAGTCCGAGTCGTGTGGGAGCCACGTTTGGTTGCATGTACACTACCGTTCAAAAGTTTGGGATCACTTAGAAATGACTTTATTTTTCAAAGAAAAGCACTTTTTTTCAATAAAGATAACATTAAATTAATCAGAAATACACTCTCTACATTGTTAATGTGGTAAATGACTATTCTAGGTGGAAGTGTCTGGTTTCTAATGAAATATCTCCAGAGGTGTATAGAGGCCCATTTCCATCAACTATCACTCCAGTGTTCTAATGGTACATTGTGTTTGCTAATCACCTTAGAAGACTAATGTCTGATTAGAAAACCCGTGCAATTATGTTAGCACAGCTGAAAACAGTTATGCTGGTGATATAAGCTATACAACTGGCCTTCCTTTGAACTTGAAGTTTGTAGAACAAATTAATACTTCAAATATTAATCATTATTTTTAACCTTGTCAATGTCTTGACTATATTTTATATTCATTTGATAAATAAAAGTGTGATTTTTCATGGAAGACACAAAATTGTCTGGGTGATCCCAAACTTTTGAACGGTAGTGTAGATAAACAAGCCGTGTAGTCTCACAAGAATTTAGCTTTTTATTAGCTTAAAATAAAAAAATAAAAACTATCAACTGGGTGTAAACTTGTGAAACAATCCGTTCTCCGACTCCATTCTCGCGTTTTAAGTTGCTAATGTGCCTATAAACAAAGAACCGACGGAAGAGGAAGTCTGGGCCTAGAAATTATCCGAATATCCCCCAGAGATACAGCCCCTGACCCCAGAGGCTAAATGGTTGACAGCCGCTCGGGACGGTCAGGGGAGGCCTGAGCGTCCTGCAGCACAGACAGAATGAAGGGGTTCCACAAGGAGTCTTCGGGGAAGGGTGCAGTGGACCAGAGGCCGAGGAGGCCTGAGGACGGGTGAGCCGGTGTGAGGGGAGTGTGTGTGTGTGTGTGTGTGTGTGTGGCTGGGTGAGGCCCGGCGTGCCATTCCATTCCTGCCTGCTTGTCTATTCCTAGAGTGTGGTGTATGGCAGTTGATGTGGGTTTCCTCTTAGCTGCCTGGAAGATGACTAGGCCTGACCACATCCACACACACACACACACACACACACACACGCACACACACACACATTCTGAGGGGAGCAAAGAGGAACTGAATCATTACCCTGCCTTAGACTCAAAGTAGGTGGTGACCACTATACAAGTGTGTGTATATCTTTATGTGTGTGTGTGTGTGTGTGTACTTGTGCAAAGACAAATTGCACTTCTGCATTGGTTCATTGGTTGTGTGCATATGCTGTTTGTTGCTCAAATATGTGTGGGCATGTGTGTGTGGGTGGGAGTATAGGATGTGTGAGCTGGGTGTGGATGCATTCCCTCTGAATGTCTGAGTGTGTGTGTGTGTGTGTGTGTGTGTGTGTGTGTGTGTGTGTGAGTGTGTGTTTCTCACTCCATACTTAAAGTCCTCTATAGGGTTCCAGCTCAAAACTTGTTATCTACAGCCATTAGATAATATATGGAAACGCATCATTGCTCATTTTGAATAACACAACAAATACATTTAAATAATAATCCAAATCAAATTTATAAATCTAAAGAAGTGGAAAACACGATTCACAATTCACTCTTTCAGATTTCCTCAGCCGTGCCCTCGTCACCGTCAGCCGACGTCTTTTTGCAGCAAGAAACTTTTGGACGTGCGTGCACATGAAGTCTGCATGAAAGTCATATTGCAGACATATTTTCACCAGAAAGCAACGCTCACACTAAACTGCTCATGGTAAGAAAGAATATTTAAGCTTACTTCCACCCAGTTCTGTTGTGTTCATCAGACCAATCAGTGTGGTTTCACTGGCGTAAAGAGATGCCCAGTCTGCAAGATGAGACAAGCCAACAGCTCGCCGCCAATTAAGTCGTTCCACGAGGCCAGCGGCCAATCAGATATCAGTACTCGGCTCCCCGGGTTCCATCGGACCCCAGTCGGAGAGCGTGATTGGTTGTGATGGGGGAGTGAAAGCGTGGAAGCCAATAGCTCCGATTCCGCGGAGACAGAGGTTATGGAAGCTCAGTCTTCTCTGCCACCTCTGTTTGCGATCCAAAGTCCTTCCCTGTCCCAGAATATTCCCCCGGCGATCCAACCGGCACTTGCTGCCAGAAAGACTGCTGAAGTCACTTTCTCCCCCTCCTCCCGGATCTTTTCGCCCCCTCTCACTTTCTATCCCTATTATAAACGGGGGAGATGAAACGGAGTTCGCATGTAAAGCGAGCCCAAATGGTTCCTTTGGGTGCTGCTCGGTAGCTGTCACTTGAGGTGAAGACTGGATCCAGGCCCGGAGACCGGAGAGCCAAAACACTTCTCCAGAGGGGGACCCGGCCTCCAAACCGTACCCCGGCCCCAGGCTCAGCCCCCGGCCGAGGGAGAGAGGGGTGTCTGCAGGCTCTTCGAGGGGGCTGGACTGATGGGAAAGAGCTGGCGGGCTGACCGAGGAAAGCGAACTCCCTTCTCAAGCTGCTCTATGAAGGCCTGGCAAATGTGCAGAGCGAGAGCAAAGAAAGCAGGCGGCGGAAGAAGAAGAAAAAAAATAGGGGAGAAATATATATATATATATAGTAAGAGGAGGGATAGAAGGTTGAAACGTGTCCCATCCTCCGAAGTCAGCCCAAAGACAGTCCTGTGTTCCTCCCCCCCCCCCCCCATGTCCCCGTTCTTCGGGGTGACGGGGTTTAAGGAGAACCAGCGCTGCACCCTGGCAAACAGCGCCGTAAATCTGCTTCATTAGCCCCAAACACAAGGCGACGTCGAGGGTGTAACGTTATAATGTCGGCTCTGTTTGAGAGAGCGGAGACCTGGCCACTGACACCTGAACTGCCTCCCCCCTAAATACTAACACGCTTGTGGATCATTAGCCCGGAGACTCACTGGAAGGTAACTCAAAGTTTTAGGACGTTTCGATAATGTGGAACTATCAGCACCCCCCCCCCCCCCCCCCCACACACACACACACCGCATATCTTTTAATCAGGAGCGCGATTCTGTAATGTATTAATCCCACTGATCCGCAGGGAATTACAGGGATTTAGTTCTTGTTGCATTCAGCTCGTACAATAGCTGCTCGGCCTCAGTTCCTTCTTGCCGCCCTCCCACTGCAGCCACTTTGAATAATCAGCCAGGCTGAGTCATTGTGTTAACTGATTACCTTTGGAAAACAAAAGGAACACCTTAAAAAACGCAGCGACTGCAGGCCTTGCCCATTGATCCTGCTTTTCCATGACGTGCATCCGTCTCTACAGCCTCTTCCTCGCACACACATACTGCCACTTATTGGAAGTCAGAGTGGGGCCCAGGTAAGGGGAAGCGTTGCCCATATATGAGCAGGGGAGGAAACGGGCCAGGTGTGTGTGGTTAGCACACTGTTGGAACGAGCGTTCTTGAAAACACACACACACACACACACACGCACACAAGACTAATGCACGCACACAAACGGGCTTCATCTCTCAACAGGACCATCAGCCCGCCAACGGCAGACTTGTGAGAGCGACTCGTTGCTGTGTCAACAAAGACGAGTCATGCGACAAGGACAGAAGAAAAAGAAGAAGGGGAAAAAAAGGAAAGTGTGGAAAAGAGAAGAGGGAACGAGTCAAGCGATAGTTGAGGATGGTTCCCGCGCCGGTCGGCCTGCGAGCGTGTCTCTATGCAGCTTCACGCTAAACCTCGAGGCACCTGTGACTTAATAGCTTAACTCCCTTCAGCCTTTCCCAGATCCCTGAATCCGCAGCCACCGGTCGTGATAGAGACCGCTTCCTTTCCTCCTTTCCTCCACACTGCCACCTCCAGTCACTCCGGGAGGGGTTTTCGTTTGTTTCCTGTAGGAAAAGGAAGCGAGTTCCACTTAAAGCCGAAGCCTCCTCTGTCCAGTCTCGTGTGACCTTTTCGCCGTGTGCCAATAACAAGTCAAATAGTTGGGTAACCCTAACCCTAACCCTGTATGAATGCAACAGGAGCGGTTCAATCCCCTTTTTATTGTGATTGGTAGAAGAAAAAAATGCAGCCCTTAAAAAAAAAAAGAAACGCACACATGGTCTGCCCTTATCCGCTCTTTTCTAAACGTAGAGGAAAAGGAAATTGATGTCACGACCATCCAGTCGTTCCCTTCAGGTCGCGGTCATGCAGTATTCCATTGCAAAAATACAGCCCGAAAAAAAATAACCTCCAAACACGATCTGAATTCATTTAATCTCTGGTCCCCCCTTTGCAACTATTTCATAATAATCCCGACATTAATAACCGAGATAGAGAATATCCATGATGTCTTTTTTCCTAAATGTCATATTTGCCCCAGAAGGGTTGTTCCTCCCGGCTCCGCACGCTTCCTGCCAAGTAGGACAGGGCAGGGTTCAGTCTGTCGGCGGCGTGATAAAGCAGAGGGCAGATTCCACGCTAATCTCGCGCCAGGGAATTTAATCTCCCTCATCTCGATACCTGCGATGCATCTCGCCGCCACTATCACGCTCTCCGGCCGGAAACGCTGCCTTGATAAGAGCCGATAGATCCTCGCGCTCCAACGCCACGGTTTACAGCTGGCTCCTTATCACCCCTCTTCACACACACACACACACTCACACACATTTCCTGGTGCCATAAACGACAGAGTTAAGTCGTGCTGGAGTTGCCAACACCGGGTCAGTAAAGGAGCTGCAGTAATCTCCGGTGGAGCTGAAGGAGCGGCTAAAACAAAGAGGCCGTCTCGCCCCCACATGCATGCACACTGTGTGGCTTCAGGCCGCTTGTGAGAATGGGCTCTCGTGACCACACACACACACACACACACACACACACAGACACGCACACACACACACGGCCCTGCCGTCCCTGGTCGGTGAGAGCTGGTGACTCTTCCAAAGAAGAAGCTTGTTATACCTCAACATCTCGATCCACGCATCGACAGTTGTCACTCGGTATTTAGTTTTTTGCGGAGATCCATGAATGTGAGTACGCAGGAGGAGTCGAGTCTGTCGAGTCGCGTCGCGGTGACTCAGCGCCGTGACGTATCGAAGATGAAGACTTGGCCTCCCATCACAGGACGAGTGAGTAAGAGTCATGATAGTTGGAGAGAGCAGCGTCTTAGTCAGAGAGAGTGGGAGATCGTTTGAAGAACAACAGCTGAGTGGAGAGCCACAGCGTTTTAAAAGACACACACACACACACACACACCACTGTTCAGCTTGTGACTAAGCCCGCTTAGACAAACACATGTAACCCAGAACCACGAGCACTGATTCACACAATCTCTCAAACACTCTCTCTCACGCACACACACACACACGCACACACACACACACCTACACACACACCAAGCACACACACACACACACACACACGCTTTAAGAGCCTGTAACCAGGAGAGACAGCGGCGACAGCAAAAGATCGGTATGAACCCAAACATCTCGGCTCGGCTCTGCGGCCGTCGCCATAGCAGCCAATCACGTCAGCCGGCTGCCATGTCCATTCATAAAGACGCCGCACGGCACCGTCCGGGCTGTGCCATACTGTATCACCCCCCCCCACCACCCCCACCCCACACACGCACACGCACACACACACCGACACGCTCAGCTCATTCACGCCCTTCACGCCGAGCAGAAGGAGTGGACGTAGCTATCTGTGTCCGATGACAGAGAACGGGGGTGGGGGGTGGGGGGGGAGCAGCGTGACTGAAGCAGAGGAAGAGGAAGTGGAGCCTCTGCATGAAGCAGAAAGAAGCCCATTAACCACAAAGGCCTATTTTCACAGCGCGGACCGACATCGTAGCTCCCGTCTGATCCCGCGGCGGCACCGTGAGCGAGGGCCCGACAAGTGGACCGCCACCGTGGCTCCGCTCCTCTGTAACGCGATCACACCGTCAGGCAGCGCCGCCTCCACCGCCACTCAGACTCCACCGGCCGGTCACCCCCCCCCCCCCCCCCGGCTTCGGGGACCAAAGAGACTTCAGATTGAAGAGCGTTCGCGGTCATCAGGCGGTCTCCGCGCACACGCTCTCCTGTAAAGGAACGCCAGTCGCTCCATCTCCTGACCGCTGAGGGTCAGGATCGGGGAGCAGCTCCTCCAACCGTAACTTGTAACACATGACATCCATCAACAGCGGCGGCTTCGCTTGCTGGGAGTATTCTCCCTTTCTTTATGTTTTCTTTTTAATTCTTCTTTTTCTCACTTACCCGTCTGGGTGAGAGTAGTGTTTCCTCCACGGCGTTCAGCTTGGAATGAGGGAACCCCCCCTACACACACACACACACACACACACACGCGGCTTCTCGGTTTCTTCTCCTGTTGTGTCTTTCTTATAGTTTTTCCTCCATTTCTGTGTGTCCTCAGCTCTGTCTCTGCTTCAAAGAGCGATCCCGGCGTTCACTTTGCTTTCCAACAGAGAGTGGGAGAGAGAGAGAGAGAGAGAGACTATTGGGAAACAGCTTCTCACCCACGTCACTGTCCAACGCTGTGAGGGCAAGTCACCCAAAACTTGCCTGAGCTCAACTCCTAAAAGATTTCAACCTTACATGTCTCCTCATCTCTCTTCTTTTTCCTTTTTTCCCCTCCTTTTTTCCTCCTCCCGTTGCATTCTTCTGAGTGTAATCAGTAACAGGCTTAAAGTGACAGCAGCAACCCTACATAGCCGGCTCTCTCTCTCTCTCTCACACACACACACACACAGACAGTGTGTGAGGCTCCCTCTGGGCTAAAGGTGCTTTCCCGGAGCTCCGGAGACACCGCAGCCGTTAAACTGCCTCTAAGCCCCCAAAGTTGCGCGATCACATGTTTCACAGCATGTCTACCTCTCTCGCCTCTCCTTCCTCTCTCACCCTTTCGTCCTCCCGTCCTTTCCCTCGGGCCGCTGACTGACACTGACGGACAAACCCTCTCACACACACTCAGGAGCGACGCTGCACTCTCTTATAGCGTGGCTGTTAAAGAGGGGGGCCGAGCCTATCGCAGCGGAGGGCAGTGTCCTGTTACACAGCTCTCAATTGAGGTTAGAGAGAGGACATCCATTCAGAAAAAAGAGAGGAGGGAAGAGGGAGGAGAAACAAAAAAGTAAGGGCAGTCTCTCTCCTCTCTCTATGTGTGTGTGTGTGTGTGTGTGTGTGTGTGTGTGTGTGTGTATAGGGTCTTCAAAAGCAGGAAACTCCCCTACCAAAGAGCTGGGGCGTCTGTAGAGAAAAGAGGCAGGGACTTAGGCGGCGGCCCCCCCACACGGAAAACACACACACTGCGGCCACAGTAGAGGGGTCTTTATGACTTCCAGCCTCACTGGCAGCACTTCACTCTCCACACACACACACACACACACACACACACGCTCTATCTCGCGAAAATAGAATAATGAATAGAAACATTTCTGGTGACATGTTGTAATGAAATAGAGCGACTGACTGTGACCACGAAGAGAGAGTATCCCAGTTTACGGCCAACAACAACAAAAAAGACTCGCCCCCCGAAAGCAACAGGGGTCATTGTCATGTGTTGACCCCTGACTTTGAGCTCCACCTCTCAACAGTTCCGTCCTACCCCACCCTGCCCCGCCCTCTTCCCTCCTCCTCCTCCTCTTCCTCCCTCATGGCGTTTCTTCAGGGGCGAGGGTGGGCTGGTGTTTTTCAATGGGAGTCTCAAGCTTCAGGAATCACATCGCTGGTGTCTTACTCACAGGACGCCGCGTGACTCATCAAAAGCCATGCTGCACCCATGCTACGCTCCCGCTACACACATTGTGGTGCACAAACACACACACACGCACACACACATACACAGACTTCTTGGTGGAGCTGCAGAACCGCCTCTGTCAGGCTCCATTCATAACTATTTAAGTAACCTCAGTGAGTCATAAAACAAGCCTGGTTAAGTAATATTTGACCAGACGCACACCTCCCGCCGGCATCGTCCCCCCTGGGAACGGGCCCATAGGTCACAGGTTCACCACCTTTGAATGGCCCTTGATGTGGAGCATCTTGCGGCGCATTGGTTATAAGTTGTGAGTGGTTCTCACGTCTCAGATTGTATGAATTGAGTATATCTATATATACAATAAAAATAAAAATTGAAATACAGTATATACAGGACTGTCTCAGAAAATTAGAATATTGTGATAAAGTTCTTTATTTTCTGTAATGCAATTAAAAAAACAAAAATGTCATGCATTCTGGATTCATTACAAATCAACTGAAATATTGCAAGCCTTTTATTCTTTTAATATTGCTGATTATGGCTTACAGCTTAAGAAAACTCTAAAATCCTATCTCATAAAATTTGAATATTTCCTCAGACCAAGTAAAAAAAGATTTATAACAGCAAAACAAAATCAAACATTTGAAAATGTGTTTCCAGGTGTTTCGAGTTAATTAGACGATTCAAGTGATTTGTTTAATACCCTACTAGTATACTTTTTCATGATATTCTAATATTTAGAGATAGGATATTTGAGTTTTCTTAAGCTGTAAGCCATAATCAGCAATATTAAAAGAATAAAAGGCTTGCAATATTTCAGTTGATTTGTAATGAATCCAGAATGCATGACATTTTTGTTTTTTAAATTGCATTACAGAAAATAAAGAACTTTATCACAATATTCTAATTTTCTGAGACAGTCCTGTATATATATGTAAATATATATTTCTTTTTTTAAGAACCAGACATACAAGACTACAGTTTTTACAGAAGTGCATCTTTCTGGTATCGCCACCTTTGGGAGAGATCTCCTGCAGCAGCAGCTTGAGACACCCTCGCGGCCCCCGTGGTCGCTCTGTGTGTGGATAGAGAGCGAGTGGGTGTGGGTGAATCACGGCGCAGTGAATGTCTTTTCTGTGTGTCCTCGTTGTGTCATGCGGGCGCCGCTGAGCCGCGGCGGCAGGCTGGGCTCCAGCGGGGGATGAGTCAGGGTCGGAGCGGGTAACTGACTCCAGACCTGCCGCCACAACCTGCAGGAGTCACCGAGAGGATTCCTGTGTCAGAGCGCTGTCCTCTAAGTCTGACCGGGAACACTCGGCAGCTCTCGTTAGATATTCATTTTCCTTTCAGGTTATTCTTTAAAAAAATTATTTACAAAAAAATGATATTAATATTTGAAGTTATTTCAGTTCAGACAGTTTATTTAGCGTCTCTCTGCCAGCAATCTTTACAGATTATTGTTCTTAATTTTGTTTGGCTGCTCTGAGAGCCAAAGACTGTGAGTCACTGGGCAAAAAATTATTATTATTTTCTTAACATTTTATGTGAGAATGAAAATAGTCCTGCAGCATGACTTGAACCAATTAATTAAACATCATTTAAAAATACAGAAATCATCCCGGTGGGAGAAATCTAAATGACATTGCAGCCAATTGTTATTTATTTTGTGGAATTGAGAGACTGACGCCTTCCAAACCCGCGAACAAATAATGTTTTGTTAATGTTGAAATAAAAAAATTAAAAAGAGAACAAATCTGTGTGATTTTAATATAATTTTCGAAAGGGCGACGCTTTAGTTTGTGCGATTTAAAAACTCTGTTTGACATTAAAGTCTCCATTTAAGTTTGACTTAAAGAGGTTTGCCATTTTAGAATGTGACTCAGCCGACTGTGGGCGCAGACGGAGCCGCGCTCGCCTCTCTGGGTGGATACAAGGGCGGAGATGTGTTTCAACACACATGCACGGCGCAGGCGGGGGCCTTTCCTTTATGTAGTCACACACACACACACACACACACACACACACACACACACACACACACAATGGAGATTGCGGTGGAAAGGAAGCTGGGGATTCCTGAGATTCCTGTGGACAAAAAGGTGTGAACTCAGGCAGTCGAGCAGCATGGGAATTCTGCTGGGTTTGCTTGAGAAGCTGTTTGATGGCTGGCTGCTAGTGACACACACACACACACACACACACACACACACTGCAAAAATAACAAAACATTTAAAGAGCAATGCCAAAGATTTGTGAAAGGAAAGAAGAGAAGGGGCTACATAAATGTCTCCCCCCTTAGAGAGACGTAATAAACATTTAGCTTCATATGTTTTTTAAATTGTTATAAAATAGCAAAATAACCAATAATGTAATCCACTTATTGTCTTATTTTTGGATTGCATTGTTTTTTCTGTCCTATAGTAAACATGCTGAGAGAGATGGCAGTGAAGAGGAAGACAAGGACAAATAGTGACAATAGCTGCAATATGTTTCCATGGAAATGTCACAGTGCAGGAACATGCACGGGAACCCGCGATTGTTATTCTCATGGGGAAATATCTCGGTTGACAATAAATAAAGCTCAGGTTTAAAAAATGGAAAAATCGACGGCATGTGTGTCACGCATGGTGAAAGGTGTCGATAGGACATTTCTAGACAGCTGTTTCCACATTTCACAACTTCTAAAGTAAAGGTATGATACACTTAAACTAAACAAACACTTCTGTCACTGTTATTTTCAACAATTGCAAAAAACATGTGACAAAAATGTCTAAATTGTTTTTAAAGGTGTCCAAGATAAGCAATCTTGAAAAAAGTAAGATTTTGAGTCAGTTTCTAGAATTTACAACCCACATCCTTCAAGAAAGTTGTTATGAATACACACACACACACACACACACACACACACACACACACACACACACACACACACACACACACACACACACACACACACACACACACACACACACACACACACATGCAGAGGCAGTATGGAGAGCCATAAACACACCTGTCTCTGGTGAGATTGAAACTCTCAGCCGTTGATGGACAAGAACAGACGCAAAGGCGACGTCATTCATTCACTAACATGGCACACACACACACACACACACACACACACACACACGCTTGCAACCAATCAAGGACAGACCGCCTTGCCCCTGTGCGTGTGTGTGTGTGTGTGTGTGGCATGTCTCCACTGACTATATTAGGCCAGTCTGTTTCCAGAGACAGTGAGCACACAGATTCAGCTGTGATGTCACGGTCATGCTGGGGAGGCATGACTCTTATCTCTCTCCACTGCCCTTTTGTAACGCGTGTGCGTGTGTGTGTGCGTGTGTGTGCGCGCGCGTGTGTACTTATTACCCTTTGACAACCCCGGATATTTAGTGACACACAGGGAAACCTCGGCAGCAGAGCTTTGAGCCTCGGAGAAACACCCACAGCTGAGTTGTGATGTGTTTCGTTCCGTTACTGATGCGAGTGTCTCTCTGACATCACACACACAAATACTCACAACTGTTGTGATGCATGGTTTGACTCTGAGGTCGAGCTACATGTAGCAATAGCTGTCATAACTAGAGATGCACCGATCAGGTTTTTTGGTGCCGATCACCGATCACCGATCACTGAAATCAGTATCTGCCGATCACCGATAAATTCTATTTATTGTGTAGCATTATTGCCTAGGACTATGAGGAAATACATACATCAAGCACCTCAAACATTAAAGAAATTACAGATTTATTTAAACATTTAGGACTTTTACTTTGAAAAATGTCCTAATTGATACATTAAAATTGTTTGATTGCTATTGTAGGGGATTTCAGAGATGTATGGAACACATCTGCATCATTCATTTCCTGGAACTCTTGGGGAAATCTATATATACAGGACTTTTTTTAACATACAAAAGTCTGACTTATTTTTATAAACTCTTCCTTGGTACAGTAAAAATGTTTTAATGTGAGCATAATTTAAGCTAAATCTCAGAAACGATCTATAAAGATACAAAATCAGTTCATTGTTTACGTGTATATGTTCGTGTATGATTTGTCGACATCTTATTTTGATAAACGGATGTTGTTTCACGTGGTTCTTTCCGCTAACTTTTCAAAACCGGATGTTGTCACTTAAATCCTTCCGCTAACGTTATCAAAACCCTCGCGCGCTCCTGATCGAAAGCGTTTACCGTGAGCATCAGTCTATAGGGGCAGACATGTGAGTGTCGGCTGAGTTGACCCAGAGATTCAACTCGGGGGACGGGGACGCCGCTCGGTGGTGAGGATCCCCTCGTGGACCTCTCACTCTGCGACCCTCGCCGGGCGCATCGTCTCCGTTGCGATGCGCCGCAATTGAAACGTCTGATCGTTCTCGCAGATGTTACGTCATCTGATCGGCCGTTTTGATCGGCTGTTTTGAGAACGCCGATCAAAACCGATAATGGGAATATCGGCCGATATGGATCGGCGCCGATCAGATCGGTGCATCCAGAGTCATAACGGTAGCCTTAGTAACAGCGTTGGTATCAGAGGGTCATTACCGTTTAATGACATCTTATTTTCATGTTTTTTAACGTCATTTTTATCAGTTGTGTTCGTCAAAGTAATGGCTGATGGATTTTACCTTTCAGCTTCTTTTTCTCTGGCATGTCATTTAGTTTTTGTCCCTCGCGTATTTGTAAAATGTATTAATACAACAATAATGACGATACTCCTTTGCATAAATCCTAGATTCAAAGTTTTATTGAAGTGAAATTACAAACTCAATAATTAAGCATCACTTTGATGTTGTAATTGTAAATACGTTGTTGATTATTGGACATTTTAATCTATACTGCAGCATTTTGTATGAGCTCATCAAGTGTTTTGGCTTTAACTAACAACAAGACATGTTAAATAAATGTCCTGGAGCACAAATGTTTCTCTTAAGTACCACAAGACAGTATTTGAGTATTTGGCTGAATTAAATGTACTTGCTGATTATTACCAACAGAAATGATGGCGTTTTAATACTTTAACCCTTAATTGAATACAAAACTATTTAATAGAAAAAAGGAAATGCTTCCATAAAACATATAACGTGACATCAACAGTGTCACTAGTGTGTGTGTATGTGTGTGTGTGTGTGTGTGTGTGTGTGTGTGTGTGAAATTGGATGACAGCATTGTGACTCCTTTAAAGGAACCCAGGGCTCCCTGCCTGAGTCCCCATCCTCCCCACTCCTCCTTTCCTCTTCCTCTTCCCCCTTTCCTCTTCCTCTTCCCTTCAGAGGTGTCAGAAAGGAAACAAATGTCAGAGACTCTCTCTCTCTCTCTCTCTCTCTCTCTCTCTCTCTCTCTCTCTCTCTCTCTTCCACACAACGTGGGCTATGTGAAGGCACTGACTCCGCTGCCGGCTGGCCCACTCACAGGATATAAGCGCTGTGGGCCCTGCCAAGGCGGTGAGGGGTCACATTGTGGAGTGTGTGTGTGTGTGTGTGTGTGTGTGTGCGTGTGTGAGGACTGTGTCACACATGAGCTTAGTGGCTGTCTGAGCGGCAGCACCGACAGCAGACGCCCTCGTCCTGCCGCTACAGGCTGGAGAAGGCTTCTTGTGAAACATTCCACTCTCCCCGCCGCTCTGACCAGCGTTTCCTGTTCTCACTTCCCCTCCTCGCTCCTCGCTCCTCGCCATGCCTGCCTTCCTTTTTCGCCGCCTTCACCTCCACACGCCAATGTTATCTTCCGGCGTTTCCCACCACCCCATCTAGCGCTTGCTCCACACCCCTGGGCTGGTCCCCCTGGCTCAAGCCCAAATCCCCACCCCCCCCCACACCGGCCCCAGACTGGTGGACTCCCTCTGGGCTTCCTGAAGAACCACCTTCCATTATCAGAGCGAGCGGCCCAGCCCAGAAACACCGCGGCCCTGAGCCTGACCTCCGCCTCCGAGGATGGCCGCCGCTCTTTGAAACCTCTATTTTAGTTGCAACTCAAATAAACCAAAGGACCTGAAGCGAGAGTCTCGTTAGACTGATGATGATCTTTACTGAAAACTCAGATGTTGGTTGGTTGCCAGCAACGACACCTGCTGCAACCTTTTCTGAAAAAGACCTACGCCTCAAACACTGCGAGGAGGAGTTTCAATCCACCCACTGCAGTGTGAAATATGTTTTATGGGATGTATTTCATATCAACCAAACGCTCAATCGAATTAAGCGATAATTAAAAAAACTTGAGTTTATATCGTTAGTTGCAGCCTAAATATTTGTTTCGGTACACACGGCGTCGTCTGGCGCAGAAATGGACGACTTTTTAACATTTAAATATATTCAACCGGGAGCTTCAGTCCAACTCAATGAGTTCTGGTTCTGACCAACACAAACCGGTTTAAGCCGTCAGGACTCCTCCATATAATCCCAGAGGAGCTCACCCTCCATGGGCATCATCTTTACTTATTTTGCGTGAATGACCTCACAAAAATCGACATCGACTTCAGTGACAGACAAATTAATAATCGGATTTATTTGATAATAATAACTTAGCATAGGAATATATCAGCATTTTTGCTTCTACCTATACCTTTTTAGTTCTGTTTTGTATATCATATAGAATAATATTGTATTGTATTGCAATGATTGGCTGAATAAAACACAACAACAACAACAACAACGATACTCCTTATTCTGACCGACGATGATGAAGCGCATGCACACAGTGAGGAGTGCGAGCGTTTCATTCACGGGAGATTAAACGGAGGTGCAGCATGGGAGCTCCGTGAGGGAGAGCAGAGAGAGAGGAAGAGAGAGCGGTTCCAGCAGATGGAGCCCGGTCTGATACGGCCATCTGTCTCTCTCTCTCTCTCTCTCTCTTCATATGTAATATAGAGTGATTGGGGAAGTTGCAGAGCTGCCTGCACAGCAAGCCACTTATTGTCTTTTAACTCATTAGGGTTTAAATAATTAGAAACTAGCACCACCGAGACACAGGAAGATGCTAATTGCATCTTGGTGTCCTGGTGCCATCTGTACTTCATCGCCACGTCTCCATCACTGTCTCCCCCGTCTGCCATTTCTGCAGTCGCTTCCCTCTCTGATCCTCCAGGACGAGAGAGAGAGAGAGAGAGAGAGAGAGAGAGGACTCGAGCGCTTTCTTTCTTTCTTTCTTTCTTTTCTTCCCTCCCTCGGCGGTCTCTTGTCTGGGGGCTCAGCAACAGGCTGACTCACACCCGCGGCCCACTCCTCCCTCCCACTCAGCCCCAGCCGTACCCCAGCGTGGGAGGCAGCGCAGCCCAGGACCAGAGCCTCCGGCTGGGCACGCTCACACACACACACACACACACACGCACACACACACAGCAAGGGCCCACAGTTCTGGAGCTTTGGCTTTCATTCCCCTCACCCACTCAGAAACAAAAAATACTAATCACACACATACACACACATTGCCTACCCACATGCAGTACTCACACTGATTTTTAGAGCACCTCTTTAATGATTTCATGTGCCTTACATCTGATGGGAGCAGAGGCCGAGGAAACACGTGGGAGTGTGTGGGCCGTACATGCTGCGTGTCTATGTGTGTGTGTGTGAATCACGCTGCAAGATTATTATTATTCTTTTTTTGCTGTACACTCAAATGTTTTAGGTCCACAAGTACTGTTGAACACTGTGAGTGAAGAGCGTCCACTGAGCCTCAGTTGCAGTTATTTTTAAAATCCCAGCTCCAGGGGAGCGTTTCGATCTAATGAAAGGACGATGATGAGTGTGTTGGATGGTGTTCAGCGTTGGAAAGTAGAGACCTGGGTGAAACATCATCATCCAAAACTCCCGTTGACCACCGGAGCCTGGTTCTCCACCGGCCCTGCCCCATCCGATCGATGAATCTATTGCACCTGTCCATCCTGGAGAGGGATCCTCCTCTGTTGCTCTCCTGAAGGTTTCTTCCCTTCTTTCCCCTTAGAAGGGTTATTTGGGAGTTTTTCCTGATCCGATGTGAGGTTTTGGGGCAGGGATGTTTATGTGTACAGATTGTAAAGAACTCCGAGACAAATTTGTAATTTGTGAAATTGGGCTATACAAATAAACTGAATTGAATTGAATTGAATGAATGCACGCCAATTGTGCATCGGTGGAAGTCAGAAGATTAACGTGAGATTCTTACCGGCGGCCCCTCGGTCCAGTCGCTCTTCTTCACCGATCACGAGGAGTTCCGGCTGTGAGAGAGAGAGGAGGAGCACGTCACTCACATCGCACTTTTCAAATATTCTCATCAGCGACACCTTTATCCCACCGAAGTAAATGATTTTCCGAGTAAACGAACCGACTGGAGCGATGTCACACGTCGAAGGCTGCCTGCGCTGCGAAGAGGGAATCGTATTCAGAGGGGACAGATTGCTCATTAGAATATCTCACATTTGTGTGTGTGGGCGAGCTTTTAGCGGTCCTTCTCCCTCTCGCCCTCTAGCTCCAGAAACATTGTTCTCTGTCCAATACCGACCGGGACGCTCACGTCTGTCCGCTCGGGGGAAGTGAGTCCAAGCAACAACTCCTGTCCAAGTTTCAAGTTCTACTTTTGTAACACACACGTCCCTCTGCACCCAAAAGGACCTAACATGATGATGATAATATATTTTAACAGCACACGCGTGCGATGGATGCATCCCAAGTTCAGTGCTCACACACTTCATACGACGATGCCGTCCAGTGAAAGGCACGTTTCTCCAAATTTGCTAGATTTTTTTTCTTTGTAATTTTTTCATTTACAGATAAACCAAAGGTGTCCTTTATCGGTTAAGAACATACTCTATATGCCGAATGAATCATTATAATAATTTATAATCAGTTATCATCGGAGACAAAACACTAAATTAATTGAGAATTCTGCACTGCATTGGAAAATAAATCCCAGTTATGTTTGTGTTCATGCTTTAAGACATAAATCAAATAAATAAATAATAGAAAGTTCATTTGTATTTAATACAAATGTGAATGGGACTACCTGGACATTATCTCCCATTAATAACCAGCTACATGTGCCACAAGTGCCCCCTGTTGGATACAGCATCACTTTATTTGAAAGGGAAGGCGGGTGGTTTTAATTAGGACGGGAACAAATGATTTGGGAAAAAAAGAAACAGCAAAAAATACTTAATAGTTCAATAATATATATATATATATAGTCATTGAGATTGCAATTGGCGTGACACTAAACATTAAACAGCACCACTTCTTTGATTCAGTTATTCTTTTCGGGAAGCAATCAACATAGGCCAGTACTCTCTCTCTCTCTCTCTCTCTTACACACACACGCGCGCGCACACTCACGCGCGTGGGGAGTGCACAATGGTCTTGCGGGAGCCAGAGGAGACCACACACTGTTGCAATGCCATGCTGACGCGTTGCTGCGCGGGTCGCACGACCGATGCCCGGCAAACACAACAACTCGGACACACACAACAAATGAAACGAAATAAAATAAAACCAACTTGCATTTGTTCTATATAACAGTTTCACCACCGAAAGTATTTAAATGCCGCATGCAAAGCGGTATGAACAATGTGTGAAATGACTGTACCTGTATCTTCTTCTTCTTCTTCTTCTTCTTCTTCTTCTTCTTCTTCTTCTTCTTCTTGCAGAGCGCCTAGATCTACACGCACACACGCACACGCGCGCGCACACACCTACACACACACACACACACATGAGAGGCTGAAACAAAACACCACCGACGGCTGAAATAAAAGTTTCCGTAAATCAAGCTGAGACAGCTGCGGATATATGCGGGAGGAAGGAGGAGGATCGATGCATCACGTAATATGCTGCTCTATTACTCATCTGATGTCTTCTCTCTCTCTCTCTCTCTCTCTCTCTCTCTCTCTCTCTCTCTCTCTCTCTCTCTCTCTCTCTCTCTCTCTCTCTCTCTCTCTCTCTCTCTCTCTCTCTCTCTCTCTCCTCCCCCTGTTTTATCTATCTGCCCGCGGGGCTTTTCACCGGATCGCTCGGAAATGCCACTGCCTGTCTCTGCTTCCTCGGAGTGGAGGCTGGAGATAAACTCACAGCAGCCGGCCAGCTATACATCATCATAACAGCCCAACATATTTAATGTTATTAGCATATTTTTCTTGAAAATAAAGCAATCAGAATAGGCGAGCAGGACGTTAATCAGCTTTCAACGAAGCAAATATACATTTTAAAAAAAAATCCTCATTTTAAAAATCTGAAACTGAGAATTGTGCTCCACACATCGCACGCTTCCCGCTCATCAATGCACATGTCTGTCATCTCCAGCTCGAGACAGACACAGATGCATATTTTATTCTCTCTTTGCTGTGTGCAAAGTTATTTTTCTTTCTTAGCCTATATACAATATATATTGCTCCCCATGGGGGTCCAGGCCCCTCCAGGGGGTCCCCAGCTAACTGAGCCCCATCGGTGAAGGTGGGAGGACGTCTCCTCCACAGAAACACATCGTTCTCACACCAGCATCTTTTTTTTAATAAGTGAGGATTGGTCAAACGCTCTCTTCATGGGAACCCCTCTGCCGACGTGTCACCAGGACCGAGCGGCTCTTCACAGACGCTCAAGCGCCTTTTAACATTGCCTTTTCTCCATTCGACATTAACCATGAAGTTCATCGTCTTCTTATTTTTTTATGGTGCCATTTAAAAAAAAAACTTTGAACTCATAATTGCTCACAGGAAACAAGTTGGAAACAGTATAGTAACCCAACAAGGTGTCTTAACAAATGACATTTGACACTTGTACGTGTATTTAAATGAGCGTATGAAAGTATTCAGCTCATCTGTATGTCGAACCAGACACTAAATATGAAACGTGTTCAAATCATAACTGAGAAATCGCCTCATACGCCACGCTCCCTTTGGGGAAAAACACCTGCAGTTGGACTCTAGCCGCTCGCTTTAATTCATGCGTCTAAGTTTGTATACATTTCCTGTGAAATGTGAGAGATGATGTGTTATTGCCCCCCCCCCCCCTTATTGTATTATGTGTTGCTCTCCCAGGCTGTCTCATCGCTCTCAGTTTGAGAGTGATTTGCAACAGCAATCTGGGAAATTAACAAATGCTTTCCCCGGCTCAGGCCGAGGAGGTACGAGGTCTCTGAACCGCGACGCTGACAATATTACCAGCGTCATGACGACCGGGGTTCATATTGTGAAATTCCCTGAATAAATTACTGTGCCCACTCTTTCTCTTATCTGGTTATGAGTCCAGTTATGACCTCAGCTTCTGCTGGGACGGACGCTTCTTCAGTGTAAACTCCCCAGAAATATTGCACATTAACAGTTTTTGACAATGTGAATTGAACCCTCTCTACATGTGGGGTCATCATGTTATCCTCATGTTGTGCCTCTGGACCCTCGCACCAGATGAAGAGAAAAGAGACACAAGACTGACACTCATATACCGACGCCTTGAAGAAGGAGACATTACGAAACCGTTTTATATTCCCACAAAGAGCCTTTTGGCGAGCTCATTAAATGCGCTCCAACTTGTTTATCCCTTTAAGTAGCTGAAAGGAAGCTCGTCTATTTGGCACCTCAACACCGCTTGGAACGTCTCGAAACCTTCAAATGAACCTTTGAATTGAGTGTCAGACATGTTTTTATGATGAACTTCTGATAACTGAAGCAGGAACATTTTGTTGTTGTTGCTGTTCTTCCCTGAGGTAGATTTGTACATTGAATAAATAAATCTCAAATAACGTGAAGAAATGAGATCAAAACCGACATGAATTGAGCTTTTAATGCAAGATGATGGCTGTATGTTTGAGAATCACCCAATAAGGAACTCATAACTATGCTCGCCCCCTATGACACACACACACACACACACACACACACACACACACCAATTTACAACACGCTCAATCTGCCACAGCAGGACATGCAAAGTGATCGGAGGGAGAATCCCACACTTTCCCCTTCTTGTTCCTCAGCAGAGGGGCTGTGTTTTTTTTAATGCGGTGACTGTATTGATCTGACTGTGAGTGAGCAATATTGACTCCCCCCCCCCTCCTCCTCCCTCCACCGCACATCATACACACGCAGCGAGCACGCAGCCGGACATCAGAGGCACCGGGAGGGTTTGACCCGCAACGTCCACTGAACTCTCCTCTCTGTCTGCCCCGAAGCACAGACGACAAACATCGGGCCGGCTTTGAAGTCAGAGATAAAGTCGTTTGCCAGGGCGTGTTTTCACGTCGGAGCGGTTGATAATGCGGTTTTTTTACATGGGGGGAGGGGGGGGGGGCGGGGACACCATGATGTTTCTGGAGGCCTCGCAGTAAAACATTCAATTTAGAGGAAGCAGGCTGCGGCTCCCCACGTTAAGCGGGGATCCGTCTGCGTGCTCTCCGTCGCGAGCTGAGTTCATAAAGTGGCGCTCGTGTCTCTTGAGTTGAAACGTCGCAGCGGCTAATCCTCATTCAGGACCGGGCCTGTTGGCCGACTCGGCCCTGGTTGATCTGTTACACATGAAGCCCACGAACGAGCCACGCCGCTGCGTCATTCTTTGAGAATGTGTCACTTGCAGAACTCCCCTCCGGCTATTTTGCGTTTTTTTTTCTTTCTTCGAAAACTAAAATCAGCAGCGCATACCGGAGAAGTCAACGGTTTACCATTGAAGTCACTGGTGCACCGCAGCGGCCATCGCACCTCCACCAGCGTGTTTCAGTGCTGCTACGTGGGCGCCGAGGCCCATTGTGTATACGGAGGCAGAGGTGTAGTGTGTGTTTTCACTGTCTCCTCCCCGGGAATTCCCCTCTGTCCCAGCCTCTAACAGCCTGTTGGAGCCGCAGCTGGACGTGTGTGTGTGTGTGTGTGTGTGTGTGTCTGGATGTATACACAGTTCAGTTATTCGCATTTCAGTGCACGCGTAGGCATGCGTTAATGTAAGCGTGTGTGTGTGTGTGTTTCCTCCCTGATTCCCAGGGTTCTGCCGAGTTAAACCCTCTTAAATGTCCCCCTGGCTTTTGTCCTCACGTTTCAGCTGCATTTCCCCGCATTCATCCCACCATTCAGACTCTGTGTGTTCGAGCGCTCTGGAATGCACTGGGTTTGACAGGCGCCTGAACTATGCGTGAATATGTGTGTGTGCGTGTGCGTGCATGTAAATGCGTGTAAATGAGTCGCACAACAGAAAGATAGACGGAGATTTGGAAAAGGGAGCGGATTTTATTTTTTTTCGTCTTCTTTTATTGTATTTTTGTTGTTGTCCTTCGCCTCTTTTTGATGCAAAGGTCGGACTCGGAAACACACAATCACCTTACCTTTTCACACACATACTTTTCACTTTCATCTACACAATAACACACACACGTACACAGGCACACACACTCACCCACACACACTTGGAGTCACATGTGCTCTCACTCAAAGAGAGCTCTGCACCCACTCAGCCTGACACCCACACAACCACCCACACACTCACGTGCACTGCCAAATAGCTCTCACTCTTAACCCCCTCCCACCCTGTTCCCTCACCACCCACTACCACTGAGCACACACATGTCAACACACACACACACACACACACACACACACCTACACACACACACACACACACACACAGGTTCACACTAAGTGCCGGGCATGTGCCTGATCTGGTTTCCTCTTTGCTTTGCGAGCGACCCGCAGTGATAAAATAAACACAAATACGTGATAATCACATTCCAGACATTTCTCTCCTGCCGGTGGGAAGTTTCAACTGGTTTTCTGCAAGAGTTAGTTTGACTGTGTGTTTGCGTGTGTGTGTGTGTGTGTGTGTGTGTGTGTGTGTGTGTGTGTGTGTGTGTGTGTGTGTGAGAAAGTGGTGTGCAATCCCGGAGAGAAAAAAAGGAGAAAGAAAACGAGGGAGAGAGGGAACAAAGAGATCTTGGGGAGAAGTCTCACACATTCCTCAGTCCTGCCAATATCTAGTATACTAGACCATCACAGCTCAACACACACACACACACACACACGCACAAACACACACATGCATGGTACGATCTGAATAAAATCTCATCATTTGCACTACATCTGTGGCATCAATCTGACGGGAACAATTCCACTTTGTCTTTTCTTTTCTTTTTTGTGTGTTGAAAATCATGCAATATTTTAAAAACATAAACTCCCAATAGCATCACCCCCCCCCCCCTCGCCCCAAAAAAAGAAGAAGCACTGCATGGGAATTAAAAAGCTGGAAAAAAAGGTGAGCGAAAAAGAAGCCATTGAGTGAAAAAACACACACGCAAATAAACACACACACACACATACACACACATACACACAAGTTATTTTGAATACTAAGCTTCTGAATAGAAGAGCCAGTCATACCTGCTGTTATCAGAGTGTGTCTTCTCGGGGACGCGGGGAGACAGAAGGAGTCTGGGGCGTCGGGCGGCCGCCCTGCGATGGGGAGCTGGTCGTACCTGAGCACATGGCCTCAGCCTCACTTCCTCAGGGACACGCTTTGTGCCGCTGCATGCTTCTCCTCCATCTGTCTCTCTGCGTCTCTCTGTTCTCGTCTTTCTCCCACTTCCCTTCCCCTCTCTCCCTCTCGCCCTATCTCTCCCTCTCTCCCTCCCTCCCTCTCTCCCTCCCTCCTCTCCCCTCTTGAGCCCTCTTCTCTCACTCTGCTGTGCTCTTCAAACTTCTCCGTTTTCCTTTTTTTTCCGGAAGAAAATAAATATGTGAAAAACAACTTGTCCCTCACTTTGCACCTCCCTCTTCTTCTTCTTCTTCTTCTTCTTCTTCTTCTTCTGCCTCTTGCGCTCAACAAAGTCGACCCTCTTTATGCAAGTGAGAGTGATCCATGAAGGCAGTCTTAAGAATGTTTCTCTCCTCCCCCCAAAGCCGCATGGTGTGTGTGTGTGTGTGTGTGTGTGTGTGTGTGTGTGTGTGTGTGTGTGTGTGTGTGTGTGCCTGCCTATACATATATATGTACATACATGTCATTGAACATGTTTGTTTTTTACTGTACAGGACATGTTCCTCTATGTTTACTTCCACAGGACAATAGCACCTTGACGACTGGCTTGCAGTTAATTCGTGGAACCCACATTTCCCCCGTACGTTCAAACACATCTCAGCTCTTTTTAGTGAGGAGAGCAGAGGAGTGAGTCAGAGAGATGGAGAGAGAACGTGAAAGACGGAAAAAATGCAGGACAGAAGGACGGCGAAGGACAATCGGTTATACAAGCTGCAAACGGCCCTCTAATTTCTATTTGAGGTCTTTGTGAATATCATCTTTGTGTTTGTCAGACCAGCGAATAGAAGCACAAAGACCAAAGATTACATTTAAAAACATGAAATGGGTCCCACGTCGTTATGGTGATGCACTCAGAGACCAGAGACCAGAGACCAGAGACCAGAGACTAGAGACCAGAGACCAGAGACTAGAGACCAGAGACTAGAGACCAGAGACCAGAGACCAGAGACCAGAGACCAGAGACCAGAGACCAGAGACCAGAGACCAGAGACTAGAGATCAGAGATCAGAGACCAGAGACCAGAGACCAGAGACTAGAGACCAGAGACCAGAGATCAGAGACCAGAGACCAGAGACCAGAGACCAGAGACCAGAGACTAGAGACTAGAGACCAGAGACTAGAGACCAGAGACCAGAGACCAGAGACTAGAGACCAGAGACCAGAGACCAGAGACCAGAGACTAGAGACCAGAGACCAGAGACCAGAGACTAGAGACTAGAGACCAGAGACCAGAGACCAGAGACCAGAGACCAGAGACTAGAGACCAGAGACCAGAGACCAGAGACCAGAGACCAGAGACCAGAGACCAGAGACCAGAGACTAGAGACCAGAGACCAGAGACCAGAGACCAGAGACCAGAGACCAGAGACCAGAGACCAGAGACCAGAGACCAGAGACCAGAGACTAGAGACTAGAGACCAGAGACCAGAGACTAGAGACTAGAGACCAGAGACCAGAGACCAGAGACTAGAGACTAGAGACTAGAGACCAGAGACCAGGGTTCATGTCTGCATCGCACACGTTGTAGGATTCAGGCTACAAAAGTATTTTTGTGAAGGAAAGATTACGGATTTAATTCAATGTTGTGAAAGTAAAGTCGACTTTTTATATCTCCGATCACAATCTTTCCCGAAGTTAAACCCTCACAGTAACTTTAAACTTTTAGTGCCCAAATATATTGCCTAAATACACCTTGCATAACACCTGATTCAAGAGAAGTTGTTAAGACCACAGATACGACCATCTATCTCGCCAGCTGCCAGTTCGGAGTGCCGTCTTGCACACGTTGCGGTCGGTTCCTGGATTGAAGGTAATTCATCAACGTTTTATTGTGTACTTTTTATAGTTTTGTCGTGCTTCAATTGCCACGAGCGTATATTAAGTGAACAAATGAAACACGTCAGAGTCACATGTGGCAGATATGTTCGGTATGAACAAATGTTTGTTTATGCTTTGAGCTCATTCATCTTCCAATTAATGTCTCCGTTATTTAGTTCAGACGTATACATATACAAATACACTACCGTTCAAAAGTTTGGGGTCACTTAGAAATGTCTTTATTTTTCAAAGAAAAGCACTGTTTTTTCAATAAAGATAACATTAATCAGAAATACACACTATACATTGTTAATGTGGTAAATGACTATTCTAGGTGGAAACGTCTGGTTTCTAATGAAATATCTCCATAGGTATATAGAGGCCCATTTCCATCAACTATCACTCCAGTGTTCTAATGGTACATTGTGTTTGCTAATCGCCTTAGAAGACTAATGTCTGATTAGAAAACCCTTGTGCAATTATGTTAGCACAGCTGAAAACAGTTATGCTGGTGATATAAGCTATACAACTGGCCTTCCTTTGAGCTTGAAGTTTGAAGAACAAAATTAATACTTCAAATATTTATCATTATTTCTAACCTTCTTAATGTCTTGACTATATTTTCTATTCAATTTTCAATTCATTTGATAAATAAAAGTGAGTTTTCATGGAAGACACAAAATTGTCTGGATGACCCCAAACTTTTGAACGGTAGTGTATATATATACATAATTAATATAATCTTTCAACAAACAACGCGTTTGACTATTATGATAAGTGATATCATAAAAAAGCATCCACCTCTTCCTGATCACGTGAATCTGAAAGAGTCCCCAATGCATAGTGGTAATAATTCAGAACTAATGCATGGAGACATACCTCTGTGTGCGCTGGTGTTTCCACGCTCATCTTATTTCTTCATTATCTTGATTAAATGCAGCATACTGGACACGTTATGGCATTGTTAATAATTGTTTGACTCCAGCGATTAATTTTTGCCTCCATGGAAACACATTCAGACCTTTTATTCTGAAGGTCAGAGGTCAATTACTCCTGCCTCATAACATTGCATCTTCAACTTTGACCCAGAACATGATCAATTATTGGGCCAGCGATCGATCAAGGCTGGCAACAGACGAATAAGAATAGAGTACAAATATAAACGTATATGAAAAATAATGTATGATAGATGTTGTGGTGTTTAAGAAGTAATACTGACGTCAGAGCAAAATACAAAAGCAAGATCGGTAAGATTCATTTATTAACAAGTCAAATAGTAAAAAGGAAAGTAAAATAACACCAGTGCTTGATAGAAAAGTAATATTGTGTATGATATTGAGAGTTATAGTGATATAGCACATCATATTGACGTTATGGTCCTCTGTGTCTGATGTTCCCGTCGTCGGGCTACAGCGAGCTACTCGGTGGTCTCCAGCTTCGGGGGCTCTGAAGTGACTCCAGCGTGGCGTGCGGGAGGCGGGAGGCGAGAGGCGTCGAGTCGTCTCCTCCGCATCCTCCGGGCCGAGGCTCCAGTTTCACTCCCAGGACAGAGCCAGCTTTCCTGGCGAGCTTATTGGAGTCTGTTAGCATCAGCTGCCTTCAGCGGCGGCTGCGCTGAGGATTGTGGGTCAGAATATCCAGGAGAGCATGCTGGTTGGAAAACTGCAAGATGCGACTGGATGCAGGAGGACATCCTGGTTCTTTTGGGCATTTGGGCATTTGACATACCATGTTTGATTTAGGGCATTCTCACTAGTACGGTCGTCTGGTTATTGGAGATTTGATGTGGCACAAACCTCCAATCGGATTGATGGATTCATTTATTTCATTTTGGTGATCAACGGTTAAGCTCAATATTTCCTTCCAACATTATTTGGGCCATAACTGAATAATAAATACGCTAATTGTGACATTTTCACACGGATGTTTAACAGACAAAGTGATGACACTGTGGACATTATTGTAATTTCTATCTTCACAATCTGGGAGAGGCGTTCAAGCTTCTAGTTCATCTCACAAAAAATCCAAATGTGGCTCAGGGGGCGGCGAGAGGGAATGAAGGGTGTCCATAATCTGTCGTTGTCTTTTCCATTCCCCCCCACACAATATTATCCCATGTTTCCACCGGCTGCATAATATTTTGGGAGGGAAGTGGCCGGGGCATCTGGGTGCTTTTTGCACACGAGAGGGGCGACGTTCCCAATCCGGTAGCAAATTTTTTTTTTTTTCTCCTTCTTTTTTTGGGAATTCGGGCCTCTTGTTGTTTTTTCCCGCCTTTCGACTTTGACACAAATTACGGGCGATCCGACGTCTCGACGGAGGGAACTTCCTCCCGCGAGCTCGGCGATGTCGCGCAATAACGCGCCAGTCCGTCGGCCACCGCGGTGCACTCTCTCTTTTCCCCGCCCCTCCCCCCCCCCCCCCACCGGTGATGATAAATTAGACACGCGGGTTGGAACACTGAGGGAAAAAGTGCAGGCAGGTTGATACGTGATGCTTAATTCACCCACGCGGCACGCTGCCTACCATTCGACGGCCACATCCGCCCGACAATCAAGGCACAAGGCGAGTGATTTCATCTTATTTTCTGCTTTTGTGCGGCAGATTAGAATCTCTTCGGTACCAGCCTTTCCACTGAATGACCATCCTGCATGCCCACCTCCTCCTCGCATCCGCCCTTCTTCCCCCGGCCAGCTGTGTATGTGTGTGTGTGTGTGTGTGTGTGTGTGTGTTTGTGTGTGGGAGTGTGAGGGTGAAGGAGGACCACTCTGCGTGGGCTGAACATTGCCCGGCTTTCTCTGCTGTGGTGTTAATAGGCCTTTTTTCTCCCCTCAGCGGGACACAGAGAGCTGTCATTTACATGGAGGTAATGGAGTGTTGTAGAAGTGGACGGAATATGTGTGGGCGAACGATGATGAAGGCCTATAGCACCTCTCTCTCTCTCTGTCTCCCTCACTCATTTATTTTCCCAACTCTTGCTTTTCTTTAGAGCCTTTCTCTCATCCCCTGCCTCACTGTGACCCTCATTCACTCCCTCTCTGACATTACTCATCGAGACGTTGTCTGCCAATCAGAATAAACACCGGAAAGTAAACGGTAAAGGTCCTCGACAAGGTCTCTCTCTCTCTCTCTCTCTCTCCATCTCTTGTTTTTTGTTTCGGATCCTGCACATGTCGAATGAAGAAAGGTAGCGGCGACAAAGAGCTGGTTGATGGAATTGAATGTCTCTGCATATCAATTAGATATTCTCTCATAATGTATGAACAATCATTTGGTTATCAAATCATTTTTTCCCGTTTCGCTTGGCGGTGGCACCGTGTCAACGGCTTGAGCGGCATCCAAACACATGGGAGAATGAATTGGCTCTGTGGGAGAGTAACATCGGCCGTGTGGAAGGGGAAGGCAACCATCCAGCCAAGCTGCTGCCACCAATTTAGTGGTTCAGTTAAATGACATGAATATCAGAGAAAGGGGGGTTTTAATCGAGGCTGTGCCAGTCACACTGACATGAAAAGCTTGATGAAATATTACATTGTTAAGTGCTTTATCCACCACCACATTTTTTTTTTTTTTCAAGATATTGAGAGAACATTCATGGACCTTTTACGAAGGGAAAATATGCAAATGATTAAAAATCTCTTTTCACACAAGCTCAATGGAGGTCGGGAGATAGTCACGAAATACAGTTTTCGTTTGCATGGATATAATAATGTCATGGATAATGAAATCAATGAGGATTTCTCGGTGGGCAACATGTTGTATGTTTGTTGTATGTTTTTGTATGTTTATGATAAATGTTCCTTTTTCCTGAAGTCATACATTTATTCAGTCCTTGACGTTTTAATCAGACAAATCAGATATTCTTGTGCATGTCTGTTTGTTTTTTGATTGTTTTAGCAAAGAAAGGAAATCAGTTGAGTTGTCGGATGAAGGGAAAGTTTGGGATGTTGAGGTGACGTCCAGCTGCAGCCATACGATCCACATCTTCATTTTATTGGTCAGAGAAAACAAAAAGCACGGAGGATTTCACAGAAAGGAAACAAGTATCCATGATAAGTAGCATGAACCTAATTACTACTGTTTCATATTTCCCATTAAAATGCCCCGTTCAGTTTCATATACATTTAGAAAACTCCTTCCCCCCCTCAAAGTATTTTATATACATTGTGTGTCTGCTTGTTGCAACCTTTCGTTGAAGCTCAATGATATGTCAAGTTGAAATAAAACATCTTACGTTTCAGTCTTTTCAAAATAAAACTGAGTGGGTTTGAACAAAGCTTGGCTGGACAACATGCAGCGATGGAGCCACTTCTTCTTCTCTTGCCAGAATAAAACCACTTTTTTTTGATGAAAGACTAACAAGATAAATTGCCGTCTTAATAATAATCCCATTGCAGCAACGAACAGTTGCCGTTATTGATGGTAAAGACGAGATATGACTGGAGGTAGGCAGCATGGTGCGGGGGGGGGGGGGGGGTTATGCCCTCCTCTTCCGAGAGAAGGGTGGTCCCATCTACTTGTCGCTGACAGGAAGTACTCGCCACAAACCAACGTCTTCTCCCACCCAGAGCAAACACACACACACACACACACACACCATCACCTTACATGCATGATATGATTGTCAATCTTACACTCATTTGCCTTAATATTCCATATGGTTGTGACAGTGACGGGGAATTTTGAATTTGAAATACAATACCACTTTTACACATGCACGTGTTTTCGTGTTTTCGTGTGTGTGTGCGTGTGTTCGTGTGTGTGTGTGTGATTTCCCTTCACACTGGACAGGGAATTCCCCTCCGTGTTCTTCTCTCAGAGGGAACTTGCAGCTCTCGCTCTGAGTGCTGGAAACTTTCTCTGATCCTCTGGTCTCCACCTTTTCAAACCTCCGTCACGTCCACATCTTTAATGCCGGCTCTGTGACGACAGCTTTGGGCTTCAGTCACACATCTGTATAACACGCTCATCACCTCACGAGCATATCGATTATTTAACAAGAGCAGCATAATTGATACACGTTTTTAAGTAATTCAAAGATTGCTGAGATGGATACAAACGATTATTTCTAGAGAAAAACTAGAAATAAAAAGATAAAAACTCAATATAAAGACGTTGTTTCATTTAGTAATTTCCAAAAGGAGCATAAAACGTGACACCTTCAACGCACTTTACAGTTGATTCATAAACAACTATTTGACAAGATCCCTTTCAAAATCATAACAAGATATTGTTCACAATATTATAAAAGATATATTGTTATTACAACATCCAACATGTCACCTAATATATGAGTAAACCTTTGAGTTACTCAAAATCAAGAAGTGTCTCATTAAAACAATACATGTTCTCAATAGAACACAATAGGTTGTTGTTACTTGTGTGAGGAGGATAAAGGCTAATGTGCTTCCATTAAATGTCAGACCAAAGTAATCTAGGTGTTTGTTTTACCACTTTGTTTATTTGCGTAGATTACTCTTAATTTTACAAACAGTTAGCTAAGGTAATGCCTCATTTGCATATTTAAATATAACATTTCAGAAAACGTGTAACACTGTTTCTTGTGTTTGTTTTAATGTCAAGTAATCAACTGGGGAAGTTCCATGTTGATATTAATTTGATAATTATTTTACACCATTTATCTGAACTGCACTAAAAAAAAGTCAACTTAAAAAAGTGAGGCAACCAGCTGCAAAGCCTTTTTGAGTTCACTCAACTAAGGGCTAATGTGTTGTGTCAATTTATGATAAGAAGTTCATTTAAAGTGATATCTTAAGTTTGTCAAACGTAACATTACTATTCAGACGTACTTATGTATTTAAGTTAACACTACTTAAAATATTGCATTTGATAGTTACATCTACTCATGTACTTCAGTTCCGAACACTTAAAATATTAAATTGGAGAAACTTTAAATTGTGTGTTCTTGTAGATTAAAAACATACATCAACAGCACTTAACATTTTTTGTTGAGAGAACTTACTTTTAACTTAAAATGTTTTGTTGAGAGAACTTACTTTTAACTTAAAATGTTTTGTTACTAAATTTCACTGCCCATTATTTGAGTACACTCAACATTCTTTGCAACGTTGCCTTCATTTAAATTAATTAAAAATGTACACCGTTTTCTTTGGAAAAGTCAACAGTTCAAGAAAACAAACTTCTTCAAACACAAAATGTTTATGAACAATAACTAAACATTTGTTTGCATAACTATATGAATTCCAGGTGTCAACACTTGAACATAGACAGCAGAGGGTCAACATCCTTAAAAATCAAAATAGCTGCATAAAGAAAAAATTCTGTTTTGTGAATCCAAAATCAAGGCCTTGAAACAAGCTTTGGAACATGGTTGTGACACGTGTGTAGCCGTCACGAGTAGGTCCCCCCCCCCTAAAGCACCAATAAGCAACAAGTAGCCAGAGGGATATTCGGTAATAAGGTTTATTCCGACAGCAGACTGTGTCTCTGCTCTCCACGCTCCTCTCATCTCCTGTCTGTCCAGCTCCTTTATGGAGACAGACTCAGATAACCAACACAGATCGTCATCAGCTGGACTGATTACCAATCTGATTACCAATCAGTCCAGCTGATGACAATCAGACACCGTTCCCTGAACCACACCCCCGCTCCACCCACTCTGCAGCCGAGCCTTAACACCCCCCGCTGCCACAATGGTATATGATGGAACATATATACAACACAGAAGGACAATGGCATTCCCTTGAAACTGGGCTGCTTGAGAAAACAAGCATACAGAGACGATAATAAATATTCACCGCCTCTTTTAAATTTTCATTTTTTTTCTTCCCATTCTGTAACAATACAATTTAAAAGTCAAAGACATTTTTATGCAGATTTTTAAAACTAAAATATACCACTTTCATACAAGAGTCACCTCCTACACATTAGTATTATAGTATTTCAATCTTCATAGTCTGTTAAATTAAATAAATAAATTGAGCAAAATACAGGGAAACATTTGCTCTCACGGTACAGGCTCCCTTTAATTCAATAAGTGACAAAAACCTGAACTGGAGCAAATCTGCCATTAAACAATGGACAATATCCTTCCAAATCTAATCCATATCTAAATATAATAAACAAACAATGGTATCAAAAACCAATGTATTTTAAACAGGGGCTAAAGAAAATATTTTTATTTTATTTTATTATTTAAAATATAAGATTAAAGTAGTATATATATGTATTTATATATATATGTATTTATATATGTATTTGTATATATATATATATATATGTGTGTGTGTGTGTTTACTGACATACATGCGCAGTGGCCTTAGTTACCTCAGCAGATGCCCAAACCACTATATTAAGTTTTCTCAACTTAACATTTTAAGTGGATTCCACTCTTTATTAATGAAATTGACATTTTGAGTTAGTTAAACTTTTTTCAAAGGCATTTGTTGACTCAACTTAAAAAAAATGTTAGGACAACAAATTTGAAGTTGGGCTTTTTAGAGTGTGTCTTCAAAATGTATGTATATGTATAACACATATCTTTAAAGGCTAAATGAGTTTTTTCTCAGACTCTGACCCAGAAATCTCTGAATTATTAAGTCTCACATCCACCAAATGTTCCAGTTTCATTCCTCTCTATATGGTGAAGCTTCTTACTGAGGGGTTTGTTCATAAATCATCTGCAGCATGAGTTATATAAAACATTCTGTTCCTAAACACTGGGGTTGTATTCATGGCTGTTGACAGTTGCTTCTGATTTATCTAAAAAACCCTCAGAAAAAAATAATTGATTTCTGTTATGGAAATGTATGCAAATGTCCACACATTGGGTACATGTACAAACACTATTTGCATATTTAAACTGTACACTTTTAGAAAATGTGTGCAATGAAAATAATATAATTGTGTCAATGTACAGTAAGTCATGAACTGGGGAAGTTCCACAGCAATATATATGAGTGACATTGTTTACCTCAACACACGACGCCCTAAAAGGAGACACTACATCCTCCATCAACTTGAAGATGATGGGTGGTTTTTCTTTCAGCAGTTTTTAACTGCCTGCTCTCCTTCTAGACGCCCAAAACAAGCTTTTTACATGTTTGCTCTCCAAGAATCTAAAGAAAGAAGTGTTGTTTGCTTTTGTTGGATGGAAATATGTGTTTTTACATGAAGGTGAGCGCTGCAGGGAGGACGGTGGGTATTCAGAGCATCACCAGGGCCGGGTATCAGCCTCTTTCCGTCCCGCCGTCAGAGGGATGGCATCACACGGCGGCTGGTCGGTACGGACCTGATTTAAAGCAACAGTGCGGTGTTTTATTTTTCTTGCGCCCAGCCTAGGCTTTCCATCCTGCCTGGGGCGAATCTGGCTCATTATCAGGGGGGGACCCCACCTGTGCAATTACATTACACCATCTACAGCAGTGTGTTTTCATGTGCGCACGTGTGTTTGTGTGTGTGTGTGTGGGTAGTGAGAGAGTCGAAGAAATACATAAATGCATGTGTGTGCAGGTGGACAGGTGTGTGCACACTCAAAAAAAAAAAAAGTTGAGTCAACTTAAAAAAGTGAGGCAACCAGCTGCAAAGCCTTTTTGAGTTCACTCAACTAAGGGCTAATGTGTTGTGTCAACTTATGATAAGAAGTTCACTCAAAGTGATATCTTAAGTTTGTCAAACGTAACATTACTATTCAGACGTACTTATGTATTTAAATTAACACTACTTAAAATATTGCATTTGATAGTTACATCTACTCATGTACTTAAGTTCAGAACACTTAAAATATTAAATTGGAGAAACTTTAAATTGTGTGTTCTTGTAGATTAAAAACATACATCAACAGCACTTAACATTTTTTGTTGAGAAATGTTTTGTTGAGAGAACTTACTTTGAACTTAAAATGTTTTGTTACTAAATTTCACTGCCCATTAGTGTACACTCAACATTCTTTGCAACGTTGCCTTCATTTAAATTAATTAAAAATGTACACCGTTTTCTTTGGAAAAGTCAACAGTTAAAGAAAACAAACTTCTTCAAACACAAAATGTTTATTAACAATAACTAAACATTTGTTTGCATAACTATATGAATTCCAGGTGTCAACACTTGAACATAGACAGCAGAGGGTCAACATCCTTAAAAATCAAAATGGCTGCATGAAGGAAAAAAAAGACAAAATTCTGTTTTGTGAATCCAAAATCAAGGCCTTGAAACAAGCTTTGGAACATGGTTGTGACACGTGTGTAGCCGTCACGAGTAGGTTCCCCCCCCTAAAGCACCAATAAGCAACAAGTAGCCAGAGGGATATTCGGTAATAAGGTTTATTCCGACAGCAGACTGTGTCTCTGCTCTCCACGCTCCTCTCATCTCCTGTCTGTCCAGCTCCTTTATGGAGACAGACTCAGATAACCAACACAGATCGTCATCAACTGGACTGATTACCAATCTGATTACCAATCAGTCCAGCTGATGACAATCAGACACCGTTCCTGAACCACACCCGCTCCACCCACTCTGCAGCCGAGCCTTAACACCCCCCGCTGCCACAATGGTATATGATGGAACATATATACAACACAGAAGGACAATGGCATTCCCTTGAAACTGGGCTGCTTGAGAAAACAAGCATACAGAGACTATAATAAATATTCACCGCCTCTTTTAAATTTTCATTTTTTTCCTTCCCATTCTGTAACAATACAATTTAAAAGTCAAAAGACATTTTTATGCAGATTTTAAAACTAAAATATACCACTTTCATACAAGAGTCACCTCCTACACATTAGTATTATAGTATTTCAATCTTCATAGTCTGTTAAATTAAATAAATAAATTGAGCAAAATACAGGGAAACATTTGCTCTCACGGTACAGTCTCCCTTTAATTCAATAAGTGACAAAAACCTGAACTGGAGCAAATCTGCCATTAAACAATGGACAATATCCTTCCAAATCTAATCCATATCTAAATATAATAAACAAACAATGGTATCAAAAACCAATGTATTTTAAACAGGGGCTAAAGAAAATATTTTTATATTATTTTATTATTTAAAATATAAGATTAAAGTAGTATATATATGTATTTACATATATATGTATTTATACATGTATTTGTAGATATATATATATATATATATATATATATACATGTGTGTGTGTTTACTGACATACATGCGCAGTGGCCTTAGTTACCTCAGCAGATGCCCAAACCACTATATTAAGTTTTCTCAACTTAACATTTTAAGTGGATTCCACTCTTTATTAATGAAATTGACATTTTGAGTTAGTTAAACTTTTTTCAAAGGCATTTGTTGACTCAACTTAAAAAAATGTGTTAGGACAACACATTTGAAGTTGGGCTTTTTAGAGTGCATGTGTGTGTGTGTGTGTGTTAATGTTACTGTGGAATTCCTGTCAGCTGTCCTCGATTCAACCGTCTCTGGCCGCAGCCGAGCCGCCACCGCGTCGTCAACCACGACAGCGTTTAGTTCCTTCAACTGGAGATTATTATCAGAGCTAAACGTCAGCTTCACGCTCACCTGAAATGATTGAATTGGATTAAATCAATAAGCTGTTGGGGAACATTTATGCGAATGCTAAATAAATTGTGCTTTTCACAAAGGCACGTTTCTTCAGAAATAAACGTGTCAAAGCACCGCGCCGCTGACATAGGCGTGTGCTTCACTCCAACGTCTCCGCCGTCACGATTATGCAGAACGTGTAAATCTTGTGTTTGACGTGATGAATTTGTGACATCACAACCAGCGTGGAGCCAATCGCGATTCAACCAGCAGTTGAGGCTTGAAGTGTGAGGCTCGAATCCATCTGATGTCCAGCATGGACTTCGAAAAGGGACAAAGACTCTTCTCTTTAAGAGAGGACCACGAGTCGAGAAATTGAACTTATACAATTGTACTATTTAAAATTAAAAACCACTTCAGGTATAAGTATTTTTATGTGATCTTTAAAATATGGGCAGAAACAATCAAATGTCACAGAACATGCAAAGGAAGAACATTAAGCAATAGGAGTAATTATCATGTACAAACGAAAGCTTCTCTAAAGTCTGTGAAGTAAGAGAAATAATATTAATATCAACTATATATGGTATCAGATTAAGAATGAAGGTGGGATAGCGTGCTGTGAGACGAACAGAGGCCACGGGTGTTTGTGTATGACAACATTGATGGGGGGCGGGTACACATATTAATAAGCATATTAATATTAAGCACCGTATTACACTTTTCAGCGTGAAAGACTTTCCTGCATTCTGGTGAATTCTTTGCACTAATTTATGCTGTAAATGTTTTGATGCAGGTCAAGGTGTCCTCTTTTCAGTATTCTTTTCAGTCATTAATTCATTTAATTATAAAAAACGTCTGGACTTAAATAGCTAATATGTGTTTCAGCAAGATGTCGTAATATTTTGAAGAAAAAGTAATAAAATAATTCGGATAATGTCACAATATTTGAAGAAAATAATCAACCTATTTTGTGCCCTGCATGCTCTGCACCCGTGTCTCCTAGTTTAGCGTTTTAGTTGAATGCAACCTGTAAGGAAACAGAACAAAGGTGTTTTTTAATCAAACCAAATGTTTGCTCAGGACAGTCGAGTCACTGGATATTTAACAGTGTGATAATGGACATGAGGTTTTAACATCGGCTCTCCAAGAGGAAAGACATCTTAAGATAGAAAAGCTTCCGACTATAAGACCAGTGAGTCGTTTGTAACTAGCATTTACAAGAAACTGCTCATTTCTGAAAAACTATATTTGAATGATTGTTTCTATGTTTCTGGGTTAAATGAAAGTTCCCGACTAAAATAATGCGTCATACCGAGTTGTTGCGAGGAAGGCGTCATGATTAATTACCATGTTTGTGTCCTTTCAAGTCGAAAGTCCCCTCCTCAACTCCTGGGTTTGAGTCGGGAAACCACCACCACCACCTCACCAGTGACTCAAGCCAGAACTTGTAAATGTTAATTCACACTGATACTGTCAGACAATTAATTAGCACAACCACACAACATGCTTGCCCGTTAGCTAATAATGATAAACGTGTGAAATTTATCTCTGATGGTGTTGACATCTTCACGCCTCACCAGCTTCGTCGCTGCGATTCCAGCTTCGAAAACGAAGCCGCCGCTCACTTGTGATTTTTAAAACGTAATTAAAGTTATTTTAAACTTGTGCTGCATGTGAATGGGGTTATTTTTTTATTTTTTATTTCCAGAATGCATTTATTGGCTGTTATTTACGACAAACCTGTAACCTCCTCTTTTTTTTATTTTATAACTTTTTATTTTGCATTTTCCACAAACAGATTATTCCTTGACATTGAGAAAAATATATATATATATATCTACAACAAAATAAAATCAGCACACATCCAAATCCATCCATATCCACATAAACACCCGCCAAAGATTCCCACCCATCCCCTCCCACATGTTTATACCCTCCAAGAGTAGGACCCAATGAGGAGGGAGGGAAGGACCAAACAATCAAACTACATTCCACCAAATGATAAGCATGGAGTACAAAGTAAAATAACTAAAGAATGGTAAAAGGCATTAATGTGAAAAGTAATAAATAAATAAATAAATAACAAATCAACAGACATTCATTTCATACCAAGATTTTTCATAGACCTCTTTGTTTTGCAGTTGCACTGTATGTGTACAACCTCAACCCCTCTCAGTTATAACATCTACAGCCAATATCGACTCTAGATATAACGTCACGCACGCCCATCTTCTTGTGAAGATATCTAATGTCATTTGTAGTTTTGCAGTCATTTTTTCCATTGTATGGACCTGGTTTAATCTCTGTCTCCACTGAGTTATGGTTGGTGGTTTTGCATCTTTCCAGTTCAGAGTTATTGTTTCTCCTCTTTAAATGCTGAATTAGTGCCATGCAATGAACTGGTGATGAGGCTGAGACCTGCAGAAGTGAGTGAGATTGTGAGTGCAGATCTCTCTCTTCTTCTTCTTGGGTGATGCAACTGATCCGTGCTCTGGGTGTATGTAGATGAGCCAGTTTCAGGGTCCAGGTATTATGTGTCATTGGAACTGATCTCACAACCAGTTTATTTTTCACACCTGTGCATCCGGTTATGATAAGTCAAAAATATCTGTAGTTTCAGGCCTATATACTCAGACTCCATCTGGTTTAGTGTTGCGGAAACAATAAAAAGGAATCATGTGGACTATCGTTTTGACTGTTGACCGAGAAGTCGAAACTCTAAACTCACATGAACTCGAAATAAAGCACGGACACACTTGCAACGGTCTGTGAATATTCACACCAGTGTTGTGTCATTATTGTTGCCATGATGTTGCTAGATATTACACTGTTGAGCTGCATCTTTTGAGGAATTTAGGCAAAGTCTATTTCATTTCCACCCTCTCATGGAACTGCATGATTATGTAACGGGACGTGGACTCCGCTGAAACTAGACTTCATCTGAACAGATCACAGTTTATCGGCTGATGCGCAGATTTACCTCCCGTTGAAAAGGTGTTATTTGTGACTATAATTCTGATGGTCTGGTAATGCCACAATAATCTGTCAGCAATTTACCGTGCAAAGAGCCTCACAATGCTCAGTTATCTTTTTGTTTTGTCGCATTTCATTTTCCATAATCACAACAGCAACAAAAAAAGCACCCTTTCCAGACTGCGTAATGTTACATCACGGATGTAAAGTTTAATTATTGGTTCCACGCGGGACACAAACAGCTTTCTCCTGGGTGAAAGTCCCGTGTGTGCTGGACCCTTCCACCCACCCTGAGCGGACCTTCCCGCTTGTCATCTTGTTTCTATCCCCTGGTAACGTTCAATAACCGCCCCCCCCCTCTCTCAAAGAACACATCCAACGTGTCCGTGGTTTCCAGAACTGGTTGCCAACATTTTGTTCCTGCAAGTGGGCCGGGACACACCTGTGTTGTTGTTACCGTCAGGAGAGAACACATCTCTTGTTGATGTTTAGAATCTCTTCAGAGTCATCCTGAGAATTTTAATTTATCATACCGCTGCCACACACACACACACACACACTGACACACCAGCATCGGCTCTCGCCTTCTCAAACTTCTCCCACCTCCTCCCCAGAGTCCCATATTACACACAGTATAATGTTGGACTCTTCTCCTCCTCCCCATGTCCTTAACCTTGTGTCTCACCTGTGTGTTTTCGAGATAACAACGAGAGAAATCCCCGCCTCGGTGGCCCGATGCTGCAAGGGTCGGTCGTCTTTTGGATGTAGACGGAGGAGGCGGAGGCCTCATGGGAAGACTTCTCCCTGGAAATGAATCACCGTCTGCCTCCTCTCCCCGGCTGCTTTTACACCTACGTCGTCCTCCACCCTCGTCCCTCCCCATCTCATTGCTCTCTTCATCCTCCTCCTCCTCCTCCTCCTCCTCCTCTCCGCTTCACATCAAAGAGTGAAAACAAGAACACAGTGGTTACGGTGTCTCAGATGTGGTGCACATTTAACGGAGCGTTGGAGCCATCGGAGGGTTGAGGTTAAAAATCCCCTTTCGTTCGCAACGTTACGTAATTCCATCTGTCACTGTACGAGCGTTTGGGAGGCGCTTGACCTCGCGCTCGCTGTAATATTCCTCGAAACTAAAAAAAAACTGCATCGAGCATAATATTCATCAGCGAGAAGATAAGAGCCTGGCATCCGTTGAACACCGTATCTGCTCCTCGAAGGTAAAAACGACAGGATGACATGAGCTGAATGTGTTGTTTTATGTAAGAGAACAGCTGATTGCATCGGGACGACCATTTTGTTTTTCTGCGTTATCGGTTGAAAGCGTGCCGAGAAAGAATAAGAAAAAAACTATCTTAGAAAAGGAGGAATCCCTTATTCTCTCATTTATCTCCCACTTCTTTACTCCGATCCCCCTCATATATCTTCTCAATCCTCATCGCTTTGCCTCCGCACACACACACACACACACACACACACACACACACACACACACACACACTTGAGTCCAGTAATTATCGGGGCGTCGTCGCCACAATCAGTACACGATTGTTTGAGTGCCCGCTGTCGCTACCTGAATATCAGTACACCCGATAACCTCAACGCTGCTTCTCCTAAAAGCAAATCAGGATGAAATGTGTCGCTTTTTGGAGCCAGAAAGAAAACAAAAAGGGAGGGGCGGGGGGGGGAAACAAGTGAAGAGCACTGTTTGGTTCCTAAGCAACAGTAAACGCTGGGTGCAGCAAGAGCTGCAGGGTGGGTTCCTGAGTTCCCATGTTTCTGCCTTCGTCTCCACATTCTCTTCCTGAGGAATTTGACCTGGCTGACCTCTCCGAATATGTCTGTATTTACCCTCCCCTCTGACACACAATCACAGCGCACTGTAATCGAAAGCCTTTATGAGAGCAGATCTCACTCCCTCCTCTTTTTCCGTTGTGCCTCTTCATCGCGTAGCCTCGGCCACAGAGCCGTAGCTGACGAGCGAGTTGACTTTAGAGGGTTCTTTCAACAACACTCGCATCCCGTGTTCCCTGCTGTGTGTTGGCCTGATTCGCTATACGTGAAGGTGTGTGACTTTGCTGTATGCCGCTGCAAAAGGGCCCTGATGCAACCACACGTTTCAAAGCCAGAGCATCGGCGGTGATCCGTCAGTGCGCCAACGGGGTGAAAGTAACTGCAGAGGAAAGACAAGTCAGAATATGCAGAGGACTGTTCTTAAGTAATAAGAAAAAGAACCTGGAAGAATTGCAAACGGATTGTGGAGAGCAGAACAACAACGAGTACATGATATTATTGCTTTAAAGAAGTCCTGTAAATGTGCAAATACACTACCGTTCAAAAGTTTGGGGTCATCCAGACAATTTCGTGTCTTCCATGAAAACTCACTTTTATTTATCAAATGAATTGAAAATTGAATAGAAAATATAGTCAAGACATTGACAAGGTTAGAAATAATGATTAATATTTGAAGTATTAATTTTGTTCTTCAAACTTCAAGCTCAAAGGAAGGCCAGTTGTATAGCTTATATCACCAGCATAACTGTTTTCAGCTGTGCTAACATAATTGCACAAGGGTTTTCTAATCAGATATTAGTCTTCTAAGGCGATTAGCAAACACAATGTACCATTAGAACACTGGAGTGATAGTTGATGGAAATGGGCCTCTATACACCTCTGGAGATATTTCATTAGAAACCAGACGTTTCCACCTAGAATAGTCATTGACCACATTAACAATGTAGAGTGTGTATTTTTGATTAATGTTATCTTTATTGAAAAAACAGTGCTTTTCTTTGAAAAATAAAGACATTTCTAAGTGACCACAAACTTTTGAACGGTAGTGTACACACAAACTCTTTTGCTGCTATATCGGAATAGTGTGCGTTTGTGTCACAGTAAGAGGAGATGGTGTGCGTTTATGTCACAGGAAGAGGAGATGGTGTGCGTTTGCTTGCGCATGCCTGCGATGGGGTGAAACATGGAGGTGTATGGGGGATGATCAGACAGAAGGCCATCTGAGAGCACGGTACACACTCCATCTGGACACACATTCACTGTGAAAAAGGGTGTGAAAGAAGAAAGAGACACAGAGAGAGGGAGAGAGAGAGAGAGAGAATAAGATGTTGAAATCTTACATTTTAAAAAGCATGTACAATTTCCACCAATCACTTCTCTTTTTTACTGATGGTTTAATTTTATACATAGTTTACATAATCCTCATTTGCACATATCTCACAGTATGTGTGCTCTTCCAGTTATGTAAAATCCACTTGGCTGCTTCAGTCCGTCCTGGTGGCGTGAGAGGTTTAGGGGTTTGTGGGGATTCTGGCTCAGATTGATGAAGCCTTTTTTTATTTTTTTGTACTGCTTTAGACAAAAGTACAATCCCACGTTTGTAAATGTTTCCACTTTCTTGTTACATTTCCAGCATTTGCTGTCAGTGGAAAATAATCTTTACACAATCTTTGTACAGTGTTATAAAAGTATGAACATATTTCTTTTGAAGCCCAGCCTACATTTGAGATCATGTTTTGTCATAATTATTGCCTAATCTTAGTATCAACTGTGATCCACTTAAACTGGTTTAGTGTGGGGATTAAAAGCATCCTCTTGATATCGGCATAGCTTCCAATTTTTGGCAATTATTTTATAGCTTGATATTTCAGGAGATAAATATCATCGATTAATAAATGAGGGTCTTTGGTCAGAAATTTAATTTATTAAGCATACAGAAACATGTTGTATTTCTTTTCCTCTTGTGAAACACCTTTAGATATCAGTTACTGCCCAGCAAAATAAAAGACAGAGTAAAGTACTGAATTAACGACACAAAAATGCAAAATACTCGCCTGCGATTACTAAATCTCAAAGACTTTTATTCTGAAAGGTTAAAACGGAGTTGATTGTTCTGCCTTAGTCAAGGTTGACTTCAGGTCTCTGTGTTGTTGTTTTCTAAGTCTAGATGCAAATGGTTGATGCCTTTTTTGAGTTGCGAAAACTGTGAAAATGTTCCTCGTTACAAAAAGAAGAGATGTTGCTTTTAGCCGCGAAGTATTCGCCTTCTGTGTTAAAGTACTGGGGACAAAATAATATGAAATACACCCATTACTGCGCTGCCAAGCAAAGAGCGTCTCGGTGCTCCGGTCCCATTTGCACATATTTAAATGAGGTAATATGCATGTATTTGGTGTAAAATTGCCCCCCTTCAATGTAAATCAGCCTCATGCAAAACAGTCCATTCACAAGGATCAGCGCTTATAGCCATACGTGGTTACGGGGAAATTATGAGAAATTATTACGAGAGTTGGTGTTCACTGAAGTGCAATTAATAGTGTCTGTTCAAACTATTATTTTAAGGGAGGCAGGAACAAGGTCCAAAGATAGTTTTGAAATAAAATGAATAAAAGTCTAATTTTATTGAGAGAAATATGAGAAACAAATGAATAAAAAACAAGTTAATTATTCAAATGTATGAGCTAAGATAATGTTCCCTCTTTCTCTTTTCCTGAATCCTGGGCTTACATTGTTTCCCTTTCCTCTCTCCTAATGGCCTTCAGGAGATGTGGATGCGAGCAGCTCCTGGTGAGACCTCTCAGGCTGACTCACCGCTCACAACCGACGCATTGGCCTCAAGTGCATTTATATTGTGCTACATCGATCATTTCAATTAGATACCAGAGATAAAATTGTAAGTCGGACATTGAGACGGTAAAAAACATCTGGCATCGTCCAATGCCACTTGATCTGGACGCATTTGAGTCGAGATTATTACAATTAAAATGGAAATATTGGATAAACTGATGAACAGGACTTTCACCCATGGAGACCAGTGAACCAGTCAGTAAATGATGAGAACATGATGAATGATGAGGTATATATATATATATATATATATATATACAATATATAAGATTACAACAAAGTTAAAGTTACCCTGCAGTGAATATAACTGTTTGGTGAAGTGTTGCATGGTTTTTCTGATTGTTTTGTTTCCTTATTTACAATTATTTTCCTGCTTAAACATTTTTATTTTGCGTTTCTTTATGGCCCTTCTTGGCCAGATGCATGGTTAAATTTTTTTAACGCATTCTTACTTTTGCAGGCTTGTTAAACTGTAAACATTTTTAAAACCCAGGTTTCAAAGTGAGAACAACTCTCCGCTAGACAACCTTGGATATTTTGGAGCTGTGAATTGATCAAACATTACCGGGTGAAACTTTTCCACAGAATACACATGCAGCATTTTGATAATTAATTATGTATTCGGTTAATTAAAATGTCCATAGATCGCTGAAAAGGAGGTATTGACATTTTGCATCGTCATATGGAACATATGTTTGCTCATTCGGTGCACATCGTCTTTTCAGAATAGACGTCCGTCTTCACGGAAAACAACTCAGCTGGGTTTAGGAATGGATCGTGAGATTATTGGTTAGGTTAAGAATGGATCATGAGGTACTTGGTTAGGTTGAGGATGGATCATGAGATACTTGGTTATGTTAAGAATGGATCATGAGATACTTGGTTAGGTTTAGGCGACAAAACTACTGATATGGTTTAGAAAAATGTAATTTGGGTTAAATAGCTGCAGAAATGCTGATGCTGAGGAACAAATAAATCGACGGGGATCGAACAGCCGCCTCCCGGTTGCGTTGGACCCAAACACCTTCCCGTCCCGTGCCACTCTGTGTGGGCGTGGAATATATCCGGCGCGGTACTTTTCGTCGGTGTAGCTACCATCTGAAAAGTGAATGAACATTTTCTAATCTTGAAAAACTGTAAACCTAAAAAAAACGAAGAAAAAAACCCACACGTTTAACATCACATGACCACATTAATAACTTAATTTATGTTTCGTGGTCAGAAAAAAAACACACGCACACACTGCCCATACGCGCATTAGTTGCTTCTAAAAACAAGGACCCCACTAAAATTGTATTATGTCACACATACGCTCGCACACACACACACACACACACACACACTCGTTATTGCAGAGGTGTTGAGAGAGTTGACCTGTGGCCTTATAATCAGTGCTCAACTCCAGTGTGTTACATAAGGGAGCAGCGAGTGCTCGTCAGACCCTCCTACAGATGCCTGAACAGTCACGACTCACGCGAATGTTCTCCATCCATCCACTCAGCCTGGCTAACGCAGACCTCCCCTGAGCCTCTGCTCCTCAGTCCCCCCCCCCCCCCCCCCCACACACACATGCACACACACACGCACACTTGTGTTGTTGGGCAAATTAAATGTACACATGTTACAGGGTGAATATGTTCATTCTCACTAGTATCTAAAAATAAATTATAATAACTAAGTATTTATGATGGGGCTGAACGGAGGAGAGGAATCTGAAAAGCAGGATCTAAAATCATATCACTCATCAGGCCAAATGTTGGAGGCCCGAACACCTGCAGCGCTAAATGTTCCTGCTTTGTGATGTACATGAGACCATCCACTCCAGCTCTTTCTACAATCCCAGAGTGCCCCGCATCCTTTTAGATGGTTTTTTTCCGGTCTCAAGGAAAAAGGGTTATTTCACCACAGACCCGAAGCAGCCTTTGGGACCCCGGTACCTCTGGCTCCGAGCAGCCTGAAGCTGAGAATAGCAGATCCTACCCACCATCTGATGTTTTCATGCAGCACTGTCTGCAGGGAGAGAGATGAACCCTGATGAATAAATATGAAGATAACCTGCACCTCTGCTGCACTTTTTTTCTCTCTCTCTCTCTCTCTGCCGTTCCCCATCTGGTTCTACTAAAGAAAAAAGAATAGGGGAGAAAAAATGAAAAAAATCTCGGATTTTCAAAAGAAGCCTCGGGGCCATTGTATTCGTCTATGTGCTCGTGCACGCGTTGGTGTGTGTTTGTGTACGTGTGTGTCTAACCATCTCTCTTTGTGTGCCACCATCTGAATGTGTGCATGCACATTAGTGTGTCGTGGCGGTGTTTGTGTGCGTGCGTGTGTGGGCGGCACTGTGTAGGAGTGTGCAGTAGCTTTTTGACAGAGCCTCCAGTAGCATGCATTTGTGAATCTTTTGTTTTATTCTCCATCTCCTATTCAGCTCGGCAGTAATCACACCTAGCAATGCCGCTCAAGTGCTGCTGCCCTTGAATGAAGAGAAACAAAGAAGAAGAGCTCTTTAAATGCTGCTTTTAATATGTATTTTACATTAGAATAATAAACAAGGTTGCTTTTTTTACCCCACCATAAATCAGCGCGGCACACATCCGTCGAGAAAACCAACAATCAAAAATATTGAACTGGAATCTGTTTTGCTTATATGTGAAATGTTTTTTGAAATGTAAATACTTTGATATCAGATTCACTTCCTGGGCTCGTGTTCTGGCTGAGTAGGAAAGAGGAGTGTGGGGGTGGGGGTCCATCCATTCAGGGCCGAATGGACCTTGTTTTCACTCCCAGCAGACACATTCACATGTGTTATCAGTTTCTTTTAAAAGCAATTAATTACAAAATAACTGATACATCTGAAACACGAAAGTTGATTTGTATTATTTCAAATAAATATGACATATTTGTCATCATCGTATTGAACTACTGTGATAATATCACATACTATACTATTTAATCTCATATCTTGTGTAAATATCTTTTACATGTTTTTTTCAGTTTTCTTTACAAATACGAAACGTGTCGCAGATAAACACTATTACATTAATCAATTAAAATGTTGAGCAAACTCACAGAAATACTTTTTAGTGGTTATTTTACAAAGTGAGGACGAGCTTGATTATCCTATATTTGCGCAGGTCTTGCATCATTTCCATTTTAATATAATGTTACAAATTAAAGTTTCTCCCACATCCACTTATGAAATACCCTGGATTATGTTAGGAGACGACACAAACTCAACATGTCATAAAATAGCTCACATGACTTCCATGTCTTTCACTGGAAGTTTCTCTCTTTCTGTCTGCACGCTGAGAGAGAAGGCTTGGTGAACATCGTGGGAGATGAGCCTCCGAAATGAACATTCAAAAGTGTCATTAAAAGAATGAAAGCACAAAAGAAATGAAATATTTTTCTTTGTGACAAATGAAAGCAAAGTAAAAGACATCTCTCCAGAATGACTGTGAAACCAACAAATGAATACCAAATCGGTTTGGACGGGATTTGTGTCTCCAGGTCTGGTTGATTTAGCACATTCTGATCACAGCTGTTTGAGAATAACTTTGTATTGTTTTTATTTTTGTGTGATTTTCTTGATTTTTTTCCCATAGGTTATGAGCTTTGTTCATGGTTTAATAAATCTCATTGTTCAAATGCATCATTACATTTCAGACAACAGCTTTGTTTTAATGTACAAAAGTACAAAACAAGGCCTATAAGCACTGTTTATAGGGTACAAAACACACATCTTGTAACACCCTGTTCTGTTTCTCCTGTATTCCGTGTCTCCTGTGTCTCCTCTGTGTCTCCTCTCTTGATTGTTTAATTCCCTGCACCTGCCCTCAGCCACTCTTGTCTCGTTACTGTCTGATGTCGTACACCTGTGTTTCCCCCCCTATATATTGTGTCAGTCTTTCCTTTGTCTTCTGTTGGATTGTTGTCTATAGTTCTGTCCTTTTCCCGTCGTCATGTCCGTATTCCTGATTCTGCCCGTTTGACCCTGCCTGCCCTGAACCCTGATTCTCTGCCTGCCCCTTTTTGGACCTTGTTGTTTTTGTGTATCTTTTGCCTCATTAAAGAGCGCCTTTTTGTTATTCATATTGAGTCCAGCTTGTTTCTCTGCGCCTGAGACTCACCCCGTGACAAGAACCTGACATCTGTACCAGAGTTCATGCATTACTTTTATGGAACCAGCTTCCAATTTCAGTCCGAGCAGACACACACACCTCTAGAAGAGAGAGACGAGACCTTCTCTTTGACTAGTTAGGCTTAGTTAGGCTGCTGAATGAGGTTTGGTCCAGCCCCTTGATATGCTGGCTGCTGCTTATAGCTGGGCTAGGATGACGTTAGGACCTATCTCCTCTTTCCTCCTCCTCTTTTCTCTCCTTAAGGATCTCTCAATCTCTCTCAATCACTCCCGAAGTCCCTTTAGTCCTTTTTTGACTTCTTTTGACGGGGTCTGGGGTCATGGGACCCCATATCTCTCATCTATGGATCTGATCTGTGGGGTCGAATTCCTCTGGGAATTCCTGCTGCTCCTCCCGCCACCACTCCCCTCCTCCCTCCCCCCATCCCTCCCCCCACGCCATCTGCCTCTCCATCGTGGGGATGCCTATGCACCATATACTCTACACTTATCATATTCATTATTTCTGTTTAATTAAAAAAATCATCTGTCCATCCTAGGAGAGGGATCCTCTGTTGCTCTCCAGGTTTTTCTTCTTTTTTTTTTTCCCTGAAGGGTTTTATTTTTTTTCTTTCCCCGGTGTGAGTTTTGGGCAGGGTGTCTGTGTGTGTACAGATTGTAAAGCACTCCGAGACAAATTTGTAATTTGTGAAATTGGGCTATACAAATAAACTGAATTGAATTGAATTACCATTGTTTTTGTCGATCAATGTTAAATTTGCCATCTAATTTTGATGATAAAAATGCATTAGTTTGCATTAGTCAATTTAAGCAATTGGATTTTTAATAATTTTCATCAGTGACACAGGTGAGTCGAAAATAAAAAAATAAAGCGTTGCAAATATGTGTGAACGCGGCTTTAGTGCTGCATGCATCTCATTGTTAGACTCGGTTGGCTTCTGTCAGAGAGTAAACCCACTCAGTGCTTTGGCCACACCCCCGACCTTGTTGTCGCACGAGGCATTGACATCGAGCATTTGGAGGTCTTCCCACAGAAACCCTCTTCTGTCAGACCACTACCTACAATAACTTTTGGTAAACTATAACTACAAAATAACCACAAAAATACATATAATAGTGTAATGTTTCAATTTTTTTTAAAGACTCATAATATATTTCAAATATACTTAAAAGACAAAGATTTTGATAATTTTAGAGAGCTATCTGCATGTATATTAGCACATACATGGTCATATATTGAAATTATACATAAAGTATACCGCAAGTTGTTCAGATTTAGCACAAAAATAAATACTAAATACACTTAAAATTGTGCTTAATTACTATTTAATCACAACAAAAATATATTAAGTATCAAATAAGTTGTTCCAAAATAGCACTGTTTAAGTATACTGATGATTAAAAGGGCTTCAAGTATGCTAAGATTAAATATACTGAGCATATTTAATTTTGCACCTGGGTAATCATATCAAACAATCAAACAATATGTGAGAGATTACTTGTTTATGACAAATATGAAAACAATTTCTGTCATAAATGCATCCTTTGATTTCATGCTCTGAGGTCCGTCATGTGCAGTCCACCATGTTTTTACATCCAGAGGGTATAGCTCCATGACCATTTGCATTCCGACGTCTTAGATAACAACATTACACGGATGCAGTACGATCCACACGTTGTCAAACCGTCATTGAAAGAAAATAAATGTTCCTGTAAGTCAACGTTGACTTCTCCATTTCAATCGAGACACCAACAGTTTCTCTGCTTCGTGTCTTTGTGAACAGCATAACTTCGGGTTGACGATTGCTTGTCAGGCAAAACAAGACATTCGAAAGAAGTCTCCTTGTGATTTGCATTTTTCATTATTTCTTTGATGTTTTGGAGACCGAATAAATTGATCAACCAAGAAATGAACAAACGATGGATGTGGCCCTAATGAGGTGACTTTTATCTTTGGAGAAACACGGATGCTAATTAGCAGGGGAATCCTCACGGAGTGTGGACATGCAGATTGGCCTTTGCAGTTATTACAACACATAGCTCCAGGTCGTACAACAAAAAGAACAAAAGGGCTATAACTGATGCTCTAGGAATGTACACTGTGAGCTAGAGGTACAGGTAGAGTCACACAGATACGCAATGTTCTCTCTCTCAGGGGCAATCGGACACGTAAGCGCTCGTTAACATGCTCGGTGCATCCAGACCCCCCGTTTCCCCTCATTAAGTTTGCCATTCATGTTGGAAACACTTGATCAACTGAGGCACGCACCGTGTGTATAAGTGTGTGTGTGTGTGTGTTTGTCTGAATGTCATTAAATAAGTCTTTGAATGTATCTGTCTTCATGTTTGCATTAGATGCGTTGTGTCTCCGTTTTGTGGAAGAACTACACTACTGTTCAAAAGTTTGGGGTCACTTAGAAATGTCTTTATTTTTCAAAGAAAAGCACTGTTTTTTCAATAAAGATAACATTAATCAAAAATACACTATACATTGTTAATGTGGTAAATGACTATTCTAGGTGGAAACGTCTGGTTTCTAATGAAATATCTCCATAGGTGTATAGAGGCCCATTTCCATCAACTATCACTCCAGTGTTCTAATGGTACATTGTGTTTGCTAATCGCCTTAGAAGACTAATATCTGATTAGAAAACCTGTGCAATTATGTTAGCACAGCTGAAAACAGTTATGCTGGTGATATAAGCTATACAACTGGCCTTCCTTTGAGCTTGAAGTTTGAAGAACAAAATTAATACTTCAAATATTAATCATTATTTCTAACCTTGTCAATGTCTTGACTATATTTTCTATTCAATTTTCAATTCATTTGAAAAATAAAAGTGAGTTTTCATGGAAGACACGAAATTGTCTGGATGACCCCAAACTTTTGAACGGTAGTGTATGTACGCCCATAGTTAATCATACAACTGTGTGTGTGTGTCGGTCAACGCTGCAAAAAGCAGTTTATGAATGCCGGTGACATCAGAGAGACTCAGAGAGACGTGCATTGCCCCATGCAGAGAGATGCGAAGTCAATGATGTGTTGTGCAATAATGGAGGCGCGTTTCTGCCTCATTTGTGCTGCCAAAACTCCCACGAACTCACAGCTCGTCTCGGCGTCGACACTCGATGCATCCGATCCGCTCACAACCTCGCAGCAGCGACGCTGCTCACGCTCAAAAACAATCATTTGAAGGAGAGTGAGTGTGTGCTTAAAGTCGGCCCTTAATGCCCACAAGGCTCGTTCCGTTTACCGGGGGATGAAGGTCGAACATAGCGAAGAGTGCTCAGGAGGTCAAAGAAATGGAAGGCTCCTGACGAAACATGTAAAAGGAAAAGAAAATGAGAGCCTGGGAGAAGCTGTGAAAACACACTTTAAAGCCAGAGAACATTGGATCGGTGCGCTCAAGGCTGTGTGACTGCGTAGGTGGCTGCGCCAGCAGGCCGGGGAGAGATGCATCAACAGTAGGAATGCTGTAGATCGTCAATTACCAGGACCGATGCGCTGACAGTTCTTCCTCTAGCACTTAGCCAAAGGTCTTCTGAACTCATTACACCTGCCTATCGACCCCCAAGCCCTCCACCCCCACACAATCCCATAATAACCCTCTCCATGTGGGGGCACTACAGACCGGGTGCGCCGTGCAGGGTGCCGGTCGGCGGCTATTAAACTGTCAGCTGTGAGTTGTGGCCGCGCTGGACGGACTGTCAACGTTTTTCGTTGTCGGACGAGATGCACACGGGGACAAAAGGAAACGCGCAGAAGCAATATTTCATGACACTTTTGGAAGACCCGTGGGAGAAAAACAGAGGCCTCCCTAGTGAAAGTGTGTTTGTGTCCACCTGCAACTCGATGAATGCTTCAAGTTTGGCGAGGCAGTGGGATGCAGGGAGGCGGTGGGATGCAGTGGGAGGCGGTGGGATGCGGTGGGATGCAGTGGGAGGCACTGGGAGGCACTGGGATGCAGTGTGGCCATTACCCTCTCCGTGCACGTGCTTGACCTCAGGCGACACCAAGGAAAGGACGTTTTTCAGGGTGATTGAAAAAGACACCCGAGGAGAGTTTGACGGGACAGACTGAGCAGAGAGGGTTAAAACAGGGAGATGGAGGTGAGGGAATGAGTCTGGACTTGAGGCAGCCATTATGCTCTTGTTGCGGTTTGGTACGAGGTGATTATATCTGCAATTCATTTGGGGGTATGCCAGGTATATCTGTGGGCGAGCAGTTTGGCCAGAGGCTATGTCCCATTCTTTTGCCTTGTGTCAGGAATGTGTATGTGTGTGTGTGTGTGTTTGTGCGTGTGTATCTGCATACTGTGGATTCCTGGTGTGCAGGTTGCATGTGGGAGCAGAGAGAAAGCACCTGGCTGAGAGGTGAGTCACAGACGCAGGTAATCGCTCTGACATTTACTTCTAATGAAGGACTGGGAAGATAATGGTACCTATTCACATTAGCATACACACACACACACAGGCACGCAAAACACACACACACTGCATGCAAAATACAAGCGGCGAACACACACTTGCACACATTAAAAAGCCATGGTCTACACTTACCACGGTAAAGCGTGTGCTCCAGACCCTGACTCACACACATTAAGGCAGAGACTGCGGAGGAGGGAGAAGTGCATCGAGGGCCCAGACAAGATGACAGTCAAAAGGACACTTACTCAGCCACTCAGCGCCAGCGCGAACAGGTGGCAGAGAGGGAGGAAGAAAATAGGGTTGGCGAGGCCAACGAGGTGATTCATGCAGGAGATGCTGTTCAGCTTTCTTGAAAACACCGGTGTGAGACTTGGAGGGGAACAAGAAGTGAGCTCATCGGCTCTGCAGCTGAAACTCTCAAACCGACTGTTTCACAATACCGTTCTCACAAGTAATGTTGTTGTCAAACAAAGAGCGGGCACTTTCACCGCAAACATCTCCAGTTGCTCATTGCATTTATCCCCCACCCCCCCAAAAAAAGGTAAAGGGAGGGTAAGATGCAGTAAATTAAAGTGAGGACATCTCAGTTGCCAGTCATGTGTGTGTGTGTGTGTGTGTGTGTGTGTGCAGAGCTCATCTGCATGTTTAAGGTCACATCTGATGTCACCGTGCTTCCCCTCAGTGAAAGGGATGACTGCTGGTTGTGTTACTGAGTCACTGTGGTTTGCCTCTTTCTCTATCGTATACATATAACCGTGTGTGGGGGTGTGTGTGTGTGTGTGTGTGTGTGTACGAAGAAACGAAAGAGAAAGGTAATAAGAAAATGACCAGAGGAGTGAGAGACCTTTCAGTTTGACCCCCTCCGTCATGATCCAGAGTTTTTATGTCTTGTTTTGTGTCTTATTTTGAAGTCCCTTTTCTCTCGTGTCCTCCGTTTCGCTGCATTTCCTGTCCCTGTGATCGTCTGCCCTGTTCCTGATTGTTTCCTCCTGTGTGATTGCTAGTCCCGCCCTCATTGTGTACACCTGTGTCTCGTTCCCCAGTGTCCAATCACCTGCACCTTCTCTGTGGATTTAAACCCTGTTAGTCTCTTTCCCCAGTGTGGATTTGTGCCGTTTAGTTCATGTCTGACCTGTTTTCTGAAAAGGAAAACATTTTCTGTGGAAATGTTGGCATTTGGGTCCAATCTCTCTCTGACTACGACATCTTGACCTCCTCGGTCCCAGGAGGTGAATGTTAGGACACGGGAGTCGACCTCCACGCCACAGAGGTCACAGCACCGTCTCTCCCTCGTCGGGTTTCTCTGAGCTTGTTGTGTTCTTTTGCCCACACACCAAATAACAGAAAGTACAAACATTTTTTTACAAAAAGTTAACCTCTGTTAGAGTTTTGATGTTTTTGACACACTGTAAAACGCCCATGTGGATTTTGGAAATGCTGCCTTTCAATTTCTTGCTCTTTTGTTTTGTTCTGTCCCCCCCCCCCCCCTCCGAGCCTTCAAGAACAAGCACTATTTGCTGATTGTCAGCTTGTGCAAAGACTACAATGACTTATGAGTGACTATGATGGTGTATTAAATATATATATATATATAAAGAGAGAGAGAGAGAGGCACCAAGAGAGGAAAAAAAATGCATGTTTGATAGAGAAAATCATCTGCAGTGCTACTAGTGCGACACAAAAGCTCCAGAAATGTCACCCGTTGCTCTGGTAACAACAAGGACAGATACAGGTGAGCATCGGTGTAAAGAAGTTGCGAGTGCAGACGAGCTCTGCAGGAAAAGTGCGTGTGCTTGTTGTTTGAACACAATGGCGAACAACACACACACACACCGCGATCATATCTCTTTTTGCGCAGTGCAACAGGTCTGGACCCCCACGTCGGCCGGTCAACGCAGAATGTTCCTCGCTTACGTTTGTTTGCGGTCATCATCTCGCCGATCCTTTCACTCAGCCTCGTTCCTTTCACTTGTTTGATTGTGGTTTGCCCTGTTACTAATGCATGTTGCTCTTGCACAGCATTTCACTTTCAGCATCGCTTTCTATGGCGCTGTAGCATTAGTGGCCTTTGCTGTCAACATTTATTTTCTTTATCCGGGGATGGAAGGGGGATTTTCTTTGGATTTTGTCGCTCGTCTCTATACAGTTCATCCTCGTACCTCCATTAAACATGACGCTTTTCATCCGATTCAAAACAGACAGTCCCTTTCACCAGGTTGTCACGCCCTCGTCATTGTGTTGTATTCGACGATGAATCCCGCAGCTGGAGAAAAAAAAATCTGGAAAACTGCCAGTCACTTCTCAGGCGTGGACGTTTTTTAAAAACAATGTTTCAACTTTACTGTCTAATGAATACGTTTTTTTTCTTTTTTTCCCTCGTTGTTTTGTTGCCGAAGCCCGTGTTTGAGTGGTGGAGGTGAAATCCATTATAAGATGTGTCGGCGGAAAGAGGGGAGAGAGAATGAGTGAGAGGGGGAGAGAGTGGCTCTGTGGCCTTCAATGAGTGCCATGCATTCTTTTAGCCTTATTCACGGCGTAAGCGTGGGCGGCTAATTTGTGTTTGCATTCACCAGGTTTACCTAAGGGGAAATGTTTTATTATACGCCGTCTTTGAAATGGATGACTAATTGTACCTTTTTTTTCCTCCCCAATCCATCCTTTCGTCTCTTGTCTATCCATCTCCCTCGGCTCCATTTTGTTCTCCATCCCTGCCCCACCCCGCCCCCTATCCAGCCCACGTCTCCCACCTCCTCATGTTGGATCTGAGGGTTGCAGAAGGTCTTGCAAAGGGAGGATGAGGATCTGTGCTCTTGCAGTCCGTCAAGGTAGGACGACATACAGCGATGTTACATACACGGGGGGGGAAAAACTTGTTTTTCTTTTCCAGCGGCTGAAAAACACAAAGAGCAGAGCGAAGCAGAGCGAAGCAGACACGGCCTCGGGAACTGAGAAGAAAGCATATATTGAGATCTAAAAAAGATTATTTATAAAATGAAGTGAGAGGCAAAAGAGACAGTTGAAAAAAGAAAAGAGAAAAAGCAAGGGAGAGAAAGAAGTGCATTCTCCCGACATGAGTCACTTCTGTGTGAAAGCTTTGTAATTTAAGCCACACACGGTGAAGGAGGAAGAAAGACACGGGGACAGATGGAGCGATATAGTGGGAGAAGTGGACAGATGTGTCGACATTATCCAACATAAAAAGTCTCCGGCTCAACGACAGCACAGGTGGGATTCATAAAGTCGGGGGGGGGGGGGGGTCTCCAAACCCATCTGGGTTGATTCCAATGTACAATAATTACACACCGTACTGTACATGAGAACAGGTAAACACAACACGCGTGAGGGGTCAATTCTACTCTTCACCTCCTCACACACACTTCACCACATCCTCAGGATTCATTGACTGTCCTTTCCACTTTGTAAACAGCTCATTCCTTCAACTCCCGAGGAATCACTCAGGGCACGTCTTCATTTTCAATCACGTCGAGAATAAAAAGTTAATGGAATAAATGCACATTAAATATTAATTTTGAGAACGAAACCCAGTTAAAGCAGTTTGTTATAATGGTTTTATGACGACCTGCAGGCTACGATTGTGTTAAGTTTGAATGTGTTGCAAAATATACCAAAAGTGAGCAGTGAGGATTCCCAAATTGAGTGTTTTCACACAGGATATATATATATATACAAATGTATATATATATATGTAAATATATTTATATATATATGTAAATATATTTATATATGTATATATATTTACATATATACATATGTAAATATATTTATATATGTATATATATTTACATATATACATATATAAATATATTTACATATATATGTGTATATATATATAAGTATATAACTTATGCATATATGTATATATATATATATACATATATGTGTATATATATATATATATGTTTCTATATATATAGAAACCGATGCCTGTCATGTCAGTTGGAGATGCCCACCCAACCCTTTTCATACAAGAAGCAATGACGAGCAGAATAACTTCCACGAGCAATAAACCTCAGCTTGGAGCGATCAACTGAACCAGGGGGTTTAACAGAGGAGGTGGAGGCGTGTCTATAGACAATAATCTAGATAATACAAAAAAAGATAAGACGGCAGCCACAATTATCTGCTTCTTACTCGGGGAAATTAGCTTTGTTTCTGTGCCAATATCCAATGTTGTACATGCACAGAGAGAGGTACTATACCCGTATCTCTGCACTGTGGGAGATAATGCACAAAAGTATAATTAGATTGCGCAAACTCTCGCACTGCTCTTTGTTGAAATGATCTCTGTCTCATAAAACAGGGCAATATGTCATGTTCATCTTTTTTATGGAGCACACACTTGTTAAAATTTTAAATCAAAGATGGCAACAGATTTCTTTAACTTGACGTTAAGTTTCTTAAAATCAAGAAAAAATGCACTTTTCTTCCTACTTTTATATATTAAATACACAAGAAAATATCTGTGAGTAAGACAATTTTGAGCTGTCTTAAAGGAACGCTGGTGGAGCAATTCTACCAAATCGTATTGCTAAACTAGGCTAAACACTCTACAGACTATAATCTCAGACATGGAAATGATATTGATCTTCTCATTTGACTCTGGGTGAGATGGCACTGTTCCTTTAAATTCATATAGTCCGCTGAGCAGGTACACACAGCACCTGCCTCCAAAGTGAAAAATCCTTCCCATCTAAAATCATGCACTCTATTCGGTTATTTCCCTCGGTATTACGAAAGGAATGTTTTCATTACTTTGATGTAGGTTATATTAACTTTGAGGTATCGTGTCAACTGGTGCCAGGACTTCAGGCCTCATAGGTCGGAAATCCACAAGTGGCCGAACCAGTCAGTTCTGTTCGATCCACATGGAAAACATGTGGTTTGGTGAACTGCCTCAAATCCACCAGCTAGTATCTGATTTATTGTGGTCTGGATGGTGACAGTGCTCGAGCTACACACAAACACACACACACACACGTGTACAAATCTGCACGTGTTCTCAAATGTCCACTTGACAGCTGGTGTATAAAAAAAAAGAAAAAGAAAAGGTCAGTAGGCCTTTAGTGTTATTTTTTCCTTCATCTTTTAGACACAAAAACAGAGACATGTGAGTCACAGTGTGTCATGATAATCCGTCGGAGAGGACGCCGTTCTGTGTTGGCGGCGAAGTATTAAATGTACTAAATGTGTAAAGGTATTATCAGCAACATGTAAAAGTACTTGTCAAGTGGAAAGGGATCTCCTTCAGAATGCTTTATTATTATATATATACTTATTATGATATTACTACTAATGAATTTACACATTTTACTGTTTCTTACTATGCTCTATTCTGTTGAATAGTTGTATAACACTGCATCACATCTGATAGATTAATCACATGTTTGGTTTCTTAAAGGGCCAGTGTGTAGGATCTGGTGACATCTAGAAGTGTGGTTGCAGAGCACCCCCTCCGCTCACTCCTCTCTCTTCATGACTGCGGTAACGCTAGCCGCGCAGTTAGGCCGTCTTTACCAGAACAACACTACTTCCTTACGATAACATCACTACTTTAGGAGAGAGGGAAGTCAGACGACAGCTGGCGGCAGCCTAAATGTTGAACGTGAGGCATTAAAACACCAGTCCACAAACCAATGGTTGACGTTGTGATGACTACGCCCACTCCTTTTATATTATCTATTGTTCGTTTTTTCTGGGCAAATGTAGAAAAATGGCGGTCCAACATGGCCAACACAGACTCTGTGAAGAGGACCCACGTCCTCTATAGATATGAAGGGCTTATTCTAACCAACACTTAGTCTCAGGTGATTATACACCAAAAAGAAAGTTCTGAATATTATATTCCATGTCTGTTAATAGATCCCTCTAAATCCTACACATTGGGCATTTAAATCCTCAAAGTAACCAGTAACTGTCAGATAAAAGCAGAATATGGAGGCAAAGTGCCGCAGCATGACATGCATGTATTCAAATAAAATGGGAGCAACGACACGACATTAATTTACCCAAAAGTCAAATCTCAATGACATTTTTGAAATGTTTAAGAAACTATTTTTCTGACAAGCGTCTCAGCCGCTGACGCCGCGCCACGCCGCTGGGTCTGCTTGTCAGAGCTATTGTTCAAAAGAACCAATTAAAAACCTTTTAAATGCTATTTCATCGAACGCAATATTGCTATCGCTCCATGACAGATCCTGTAATCACCGGTTTAAAAGTTTAGAAGAAGCCTCGTCTCGGTTTTTCCAGCACTCGCGTCAATCTGTGTTTCATAGACGCAAATTAGTATGATGCAGAAAATTACACACAGAATGACACCAAGAGATATCGTCACATAACTGAACCTCCGTCTTTTCCTCTAACTTAAACTGTGAAATAGATAACCAACGCCTCGCAGGTAGGTGGAAAGCTAAAACCTGCGTTGTGATGAAATTCTACCGCTGACATCCTGGAAAAAGGTCTCCAGTTCTACTTGAGGGGGGTTCCCGCTGAAATCAAGAACGCAGCTCTTGTGAATGAGAATAGAATTGGATTCCACTTCTCACCCCGATCCCGACCGCCAATCCTCCTCCAGCTCACCGGCGGTCGGAGGAGTTCACCTGAACAGCGGAAGGCCTCCGACCGGCTTTTTGTCCAAACAGAGCTGTAAAACGAGGGAAATCCCTAATATGGAAATCAGACACCTGTGCCAGAAAGCTCCAGGAACTGGAGCGAATAAAGCAATCTCTCCGAAAGGGCACACACGCCCCACACTCGGGCCGCAGTTTGCCCTGTGTGTGTGTGTGCGTTACAGTCATCGTTGCCCAACCGTCACAAGTCCTTCCAAGTGTGTGACGGGGCAGAAGTGCGAGCTCCTGGCTGAAGTCCACCGCCAGCGCCAGCCGGCTACAGTAGCGGCGTCGTCCCCAAGGGTCGCCGGCAGGTAGCTTTGATCTGCCTGCAGTGAAACCATATCAAAGGAACACAGGTGATAAAGCGCCGCGCGGTCATGTTTCCTCCCCTCCCAGTCTTCTCGTCTTCCCCCTTATCAGCGTGGCCTACATCACACGACTTTCAGGTCATGTGCCGTGTGGACAAGCCCACGCACGGCGCTTTAAAATGCCGCAAGCGTGAGGAAAATGTGTGTGAGTAGGAGCAGAGCGGCGTTTTAAAGAGGCCAGTTATCTGGGCGGAAAGTCCTTGGATGGTAATGTTTCCCAAAACACCGGCTCTATAGAACATTACGGCTCAGTCTTCACGATAAAACGTGACTGTGGATGAACACCTGCTGTGCCTTTACTCAGAATATTTAAAATGAGACTTTGCTTCGTGGAACCAGAAGAAAAAAACTTTCCATCCTGCCTCTACATTCATGGATAATATCACTTGTAAAGCTCCTGCATTTAACGTTAGCACAAGTAGATTTCATTTGCTGTATGGCAGCCTATCGCTGATAAGGATCGAGACATCAAATGTTTTCCACGCCGTAACTAAGCAACCCATTAGCCGTCAACAGCGGGCTGAGATTTGAGGCGAGCTAAAAGTTCAACCGTCTAATTGCTGACGTCAAAGCGGACTTTCACAAGCCATGTGACATCACCCCGCGGTACACTGGTCACACGCACATGGTATTGACCTAAGCTACATAACCTCCAAGTGCTCGAGGCCAAAATAACAGAGCAGCCTGTGCTGAGCACGGTGAAGGCCAAAGCATGACACAGCATTCTGGGCTGAAGCTAAAGGAAGAACATTTTCTTTTTTGGGATTGGAGGATACATATTTATTTATTTTTCCTCTGCATGTGATAAAAATCGACTTATAAACTGAATGACATACACGGTATATCATTGATAGGGATAACTTCAGGGGAACACATTGCAACACCTCACAGTTCAGAATGCTAGAACAAAAAATCCAACATATTTAATTCCGGTTTGATCTGGATGGTGATTTTTAATGTCTGTAAACCTGCTGCCTTTCAAGGCAGGACCTCGAACACATGAGTGTCTTGAAAGGGCTTTTTCAGAGGCGCAAGGTCTCTCTGCCGTGGGTTTTGTGTTGTGGAGAAAAGCAGCGCCGGGAGAGTGAACGCTTCGGCTTTCTCCTCTCACAGAAAGTCACATATTTCTAAATGAAAGGCCTTTCGCAACAAGGCTGCAATCATGTTTCTCTGAAAAGAAGTCTGCCCTTTGACCTCAGATATCTCTTATAGGCGAGCAAGGGAAGGAAAGGAGAGGGAACAAATATGAAAAAGGCGTATTGACAACCTTTTCCTCACTCCTTTTTCTACACCTCAACCTTTTCTTCCTAATATGGAACCTCTATCTCGCCATTCTCTTTCTCCTTTCGAGGCCGTGTCAACGTTTACCCATTATCTATCAAGCCATCCATCCATCTCCAAGTCTTTGAGTAAGAATCAGTTGGTATTGCCAAAGCATCGTTTCCCACGCCGAACACCGAGGGGTTAACGGAGCAGCGTAGGAGTAGTTTCGATCCGTCAGGTAGGTCGGGTTTCTCCGAACATGACTGCATACCTGTGTGAAACTGTGCATTTGTGTGCGCGTGTGTGTGCATGCATTTGCATGCTTGTTTTGAGACATTTAAGACAGAGGCGAGGGATCCAATCGTTCTCCACGTTCCCAGACAGCAAACACGAGGCAGCAAATCAGATTTCTGCATTTTCTCCAGCAACATTTTCAACTCTTCGCCCCACAGAGGAAGCTACAAGCGCTCAGTGAGCCTCAGAGAAGAACTAAACACATGCACAGAGACGAATCCTCACCATCCAAGCTCCGCCTATACCAGAATACGCTGGACAGCTCTGGAAAAGATGCTTTATTTGGATTTATTAATTCCTCAAACTAGAAATATGTTTACCATACAATCAAATACATTTTCTACAGATGATAGAGGACACTGTACCTTACATAGGGAATTTAACTCATGGTGTATTGTGAAACGCACCAATGGCGCTGCATGATATGGCATGGCTCTACTAAAAAGGACCGAATGTTTTTATGTTTTTTCCAACAATAAAATGTGTTGATAGTAAAATGGCAGCCCACAAAACCACAGCGGAGAATCCCTCCTTCGATCTGAAGTGGAAAACAAAATACAGAAGAGGGTCTGGTGCCCAACGTGAGTTAAGTCCAGCCCAACCAGACAGTGAATATGAGGCATATAGGGACAACAATATGTGAATTATGAGGACACGTCTGACTACATTCTTGCACAAGGAAAGGTCCATAAACTCAGAATAATGGATGCTGTTCGCATATTAATGGTCATGTGGGTGTAATATGTTGCTGTCCACATGCAGTATACATTAACTGCAGTCACTTGTAGTTAAAAGCATCCCATTTATGTCAGATTATTCAGAGCCAGCATGGGCAGTATTAATGTGTGATGTGGGCAGGAGTGAAAGAAAGAGAGATACTTAAGACACGGCGTGTTGTGTCTTTTTGTTGCGCGCATTCACAGCAAGTCCTCTTTTGTTTTTGTGTTCCAGCTCCTGTGAGAAAATGTAACAGACAGAATGTGGAAGGCTCTGAAAGGCAGCGTGCATTATAAAAGCATCATTATGTGTGTCCAAGGACAGTTTGAGTACCCGCTCTCAGCCAGACACACACACACACACACACACACACACACACACACGCTTGCTTTACTTGGAAGGCACAGCCTTGAGCTTTGTCTCAAAAGTCTGACTTTCCTCTCCTGCACATGACGTGCAGAGAGCACATTATTCAGATCACTTTCGTGATGCAAGCACTTGTTTTCCGGGATCTATTCTCTGAACTTGCGTCACGGTGTTGAAGCGATGACCAGCGCCCCATGCGGATCACAAGAGGCTCAGCACGGAGGTAACGTCACTCCCACTGCTGAGCGCTGATCTGCGTTGGAAGCAAATTCCATCACTAAACCTCAGAGGTGCATTTTTTTAAAAAAAGTGTTACGATCCAGTACTGCATGAAATTATTTATTGCCGCGGACTTCTTTTTTGTACAGTAGGTCCACCTATGAGCACGCACACCTCGTTTAATCCCTTTCATGGCGGGTGGCTGTGCGGGCGGATGCTGTTTAAACAGAGCGGGCCCTTGATGTGGGGCCTCCAGGGGCCAGGGTTTGTGTGTGTGTCTTTCACCCTGGATGTGTATGTGTGCCTCGCCGAGCTTTCTGGCCATGGGAACAATGGTCCTTTAGAATGTGAGGTTACTGGTGCGCTGACCCCTGGCAAATAAGAGCCATGTTCTGGCATTCCTGGCCTGATTGGCACGTTGAGCCTGCAGAGAGCTCAAAGGAGACACAGGAAATGTGACCAGTATAATTGGTTATATATTAGCGGAGCATTCTGCGCCGTTTAAATGATGGAACATTCTTCAGTGACACTTAGGTGGATGGGGCTGGGATTCCACCAGCGAGAGGGGGGGGGGGGGAGAGGGGAGACGGACAAACAAGGGGGTGAAGAGGGGGAGGACGGAAGGAAAGGTGAGGGGGAAAAGAAGGTACAAAGGGCAAAGGAGATGGAAAGATGGAAAGATTTGTTCCAAACTTATTCAGAGAAGTGAGGGCTTTTATGCGGGGAAGTGACCGTGGAGAAAGTATCGGGGCGGGGTCACCTCTCGTGCACCTTGTGTATTTACCCCCGTGCTGGTGAATGGGGCCGTCGGGTCACATGTTCAGCACTCTCCCTCTGAAGCGTGGCGAGTAGGGAGGGCTCCGCGAGTGGATTGGGGTGGGGAGGGGAGTGTGGGGTGGGCAAATCGGTAGCTTGACCTTTGACTCGGGGTGCCTGGACTCAGTTCATGAAGACTTCATCCTCCTGCTCCCTTCTGTGTGATGTATCTGAGCACATGTTCGTGTCCCGAGTGCCATTGCGTTCGCTTCCCGTTCTGCGGAAAACCCATTTGTGGTACCTGTCAAAATAGCAGCTCCTGTGTTGGCCTGCGAAAGTGGCTCGAATGCTCTCGCATAGATCCGTCGCTCGGTGTCAGAAGAATGACTCGTTATCCCCTGAGGCTCAGCCGGGGGAAGCGTCAGCGGCAGCAGACCCACAGCACCACCCTGCATTCCTTCCTCATACAAAGAGTTTAAGAATGGAATGGGCACCGCTGGGTGCTAATGTATTCACGAAGGCGATATCATCTAAGCCCCGCCCCTTCGAAACAAAATGCTTGTGAGGGTAGTTTAGATAACATTAGTCTGGCAAAGACCCTTTAAAGCTCACAGGCACACAGGATCAGTGTTCACACACACACACACACACACACACACACACACACACACACATGCACACCTTGGTATGTGGCCTTAGGGTAAATGGAAAACACAGAGATCTTGTTGTAAATTAACTCGAGGTTTGTCAGTTTCTGTCGGTTCAGGCCAATAAATCCTATGGGAACCATGAGAATCATATCAAAGTGTACCACCCACTGCCATCGACAGTCTTTGTTGGCTGAAGTTCACAAAAAGACGATGACAGCATCCAAACAGTTGGAGACAGTCTTGACGATTCAAATTCCGATTCACAGTTATTTTTTAGCAAGCAACAAAAAAACAAAAAAAAGAGACTAATAATACAAAATCATTCTTAACTTATTGAGTTAAATGTGAATTACAATTTGCTTGGACTCATACAGGAACATTTTGTAAATCAACGTTTTATGACGTGAGATGATCACATGAATGTAAAGGTTATGTCGTGAGAATGTACCGAAAGAAAATCATTTTTAAAAAGAGCGGCGACTGCATACGTGTTGCGACCGCCACCATCGGCCTCATCCATCAACATCTTCACTCTAAAAAAATCTGCAGGCCGAATTCAATCTCGCACCTTGACGAGTCTCCTATAATGCGCTCGGCGTGCATGCGCCTCTATTTTCACTGCCTGCACAAACAAGCTTATTTGAACTGTTCCACCACATATTTCCACGATACTATAAACATTGTCCTCACTCACACCATGACTCTCACCCCAACTATTTTCTATATCTGTTCACCGGCATGCACACACGCTCGCACCCTTCCCCGTCCTCTCGTATATGTGTAAGTGTAATGAGGGCGAGTTGATTCATATCCCGGGTTGTTAGCCATGAGAACCGAAGAGCATTCCTCTGCATTCCATGCTGAGGTGAACACCGGGGTTGAGAGGAAGAGACAGGCATGTCTGTGGATGTCAGTGACTCACTGTCAGACCACTCGGGATCATCTGTCTTTATTCAAAGAGGCTGCCGCTCCTCAAGGCTTGGGCTGAATTTTCATAATTCTCCCCCCCCCCCCAGTAAACCCCTCCAGGGGCCTGTATATAAAAAAATGTCAGACTGCGAGATTCGTTGAGAGTATTGATCTGGCCGAAAAAGGAGGTGACCCCCCCGGGGCTTTGGGAAAAGCGTGTTGGTAAGTGAGTTAAAGCTTTAGGCTTGTGTGATCAATCAGGTTGATGTGATCGGCCAAGACGAGATGTCTCCTGAGTGACTGGCCCCCGAGGATCACACACATGCACACACGGACATGGCACTTGCAAAAAAGAAAGAAAAGAAGAAGCGGTGAATAAAAACACTCACAAACAGAGACACAGGGATTACACAGGCATTTAACAAGCTCTTTGTGCAGGTCAAAGTTGACTGCAGGCCCCTCGGGAAAGAGGAGGGGGGCAGAGGGCTGGAGATGCAACAAAGGGGAGATCTGGGGAATGCAGGGGTACGGGGGGGACAGACAGACTCCAAGTGATAAATCCTGAACAGACGTGAGAGATGAATCTTAACCTTCCTGCTCTTGCGTCACTATTTGGTTACTTCAGTGCCGTTCATATACCTTCCTTCCCCTGTTGTGTTTCCATATGATTTATTATATTTTTTTAAACAAAAAAGGATGAAACAGATTGGTTTGAAGGAGCCGAAGTTCTGTTATCTAAAAACACATCCGAGAGGGATTAGTAAAAAAAAAAAAAAAAAGTTTCCTCCTGTCAAAGCAGCTTTCCTGAGGAATAGATAACAAAGACGGGTCCATTTAATGCTCCTGAACTGTGTAATAGATTGTCAAAGAGCAGCGGTCCCCAGTCCAAGGGTTGGGACCACCCAGGAACCCAGACCCTACCCCACAGGGACTCAAGGTTATTTGAGGATGACGCCAGAATGATTTATATTTCATGGAGAACAAAATACAAATATGCCTTTAAAATGTTTTTTTCTTCTCTTAACTCTTGAACAATTTTCAATTTCTGAACAAGAAATTGTTCTGAGATGAAATGGTCACATGTGCTATTTTTCAAGTCACCTCCATTTTTCTTCCTGCTGATTTATTCGTAGCTGCCAGAGGCTTGTACAGGACTGAAGTGCTCTCTCAATGGCACGGACGATTATAAGCCGGGCTCCGCTGAAGAACTGAATAGCTATGAGGCATGACGCATTTATCTCTATACACTGTACAACATCTCATGGACATGTACCCTGTGAAACAGAGGGGACTATATACCATACAATTAAATAAATGCAGACATGCACCGACAAGAAACCGGCATCTTTGTTTCTATTTTTTTTTTCTCGCTATGCTGGCACGAAAAAAGACCCACCAATTTGTCAGATCCCTATTTAATACAGTAAAATACAGCTGAAAGAGTATCTTTAAATGATCTTAAAAAGACAGAATTTATTTGATAATTACCCAGGTTAGCATTGAGGGAGGTCTTCCTGCCTTGCAGCTACCTAATGGGTCACTCCAGGTCAATGAAAACATGATTGGACTACTAGCTCCCTCTTGTGTCAGCATGTTATTAATGTCTATCATATTACAGGAGTATCATTCTTAGTCCCACCAAGAGGCGGCAGGCGACTCACAGGACATACCAAATGGACCAGAGGACCCCAGGAGGCCCTGCAGGGAACAACTGAATAATTCACAGTAATGCAGTCAGTGCTCAACAAGTGTTACTTGTGACCCGTAGAGGGGGGTGTTGCCCACTTGACTCACTGTGATACACACATTTAGCTGCACGACTAAACATAGATATCTACATACATGTATACAGACACTGCTGTAGGCTCAGATTGTGATCGGACCAAACTCGTTTTGAGATGAAGTGGATAAACAATAGGTTAGTGTAGAAGTGGCTCATGAGACAAAGGGTTTCTGGGGGGGGGAAACATTTGAAGGCTTTCTTGGTCGTTTTGCATCATTTTGTAGTCGTTTGTGTCTCTTTGGCCATTTTGTGTCTCTTTGTAGTTTTCTTTTCTAACTTTGTTGTGTTTTTGTGTCTCACCCAGTGGGCATGTTAAGTAATCCGTTCATGAATTATTAAAACAGGTATACTGTCTGTATCTGTACTGTTAACTCGCTGTTAGTGAGCCAAGAGAATTTACCTGGGGACAACAGTGTACTGTTTATTAGTCATTATGCATGTATTTGTAGCGTTTATATGTGTGGTGATGTGCTTTTACTTTTGTGTGTTTACTTTAGTTCATAGTATGTGTGTTCTGTATGCTCCACGAGTTAGTTTGTCTTTTTCTCTCTCCGCTTTTATTTTGAAAACACTCTGACCTCTGCGTCTCAGCGGTGCATTCCTGTGGTGATTGTGTCGGTGAAAAAAGAAAACAATTTTCATAAACCTGGCGCTCCCGGTCTCTGGTGGTGCAGCAACTCTGACATTTCTGCAGAAATTCAGGTGTGTGTGTGTGTGTGTGTTATGCTAGCTAAACTATTTCAAGAAAACAAACAGCTGAGGAGATATTCTGGTCGGCAGACGTGAAAGGTTTCCATTATGCGCTCGTGTCTCATTGTGCAGGATGGAAATTGTTAAAGGAGGGCTTCAACATGATGTGACATTTGATTTGATGCTTTCTTACCAAGAGCTTGATGAGAAGAACATTATTAATGTCGTTGCTGTCATTAAATACCGACCAGTAGCTCTGACATACACACACACACACACACACACAATTCTTGTCTAGCTCTCAAGACAATGGATATTTAAGAACAAATATGTATATATATATATATATATCAAGAAATCCTGCTATTAACTATAGACAGCCTGACAGAAGTGATGAGGCGCTAATCTGTAGTGCTTTACTGACACGTTTCCATAAACGGTAATATCTAAGACCTGTTTTAAGATGGTTGAAGATGTATTCTTTGATAGCCATCTTTGCTCTTCAGATCTGGAGCCTGCTGAAAAGAGAAATCATGGTCCAGCCCCGTGAGAACAAACATTTTGACGTATTATTATCATTTCTGACATGGGACAAGGCTACGGAAGTGATATTGGGTTTCATGGTTTCATTTGCTTGTCAAAGTAGATCGTTATATGGGCATCTTGTAAAATGTTTCTTTGGAGAGGACCGTCGTGGGTGTCATCAACAATGTCCGATTGCTTCAACAGCATTTCATTTTCTCCCCGGTTAGTAGAAAGGAAATAATTTGTGCAGTCATCGTTGCAACAGCGGAAACACCGATTCGGCGCTGGGGATCGTGGGCTGGTCTCGTGGGGCCGAGGCTGGGATTCCTCGGGTTCCAGGATGTCTGCTCTGGTAGCAGGAAGCCTGAGACGTTTGAGATGATGTCACTGCTGTAGGAAAACCTCCTCAGAGAAGACTATTCCTTTTTGGTTAGAGGAACGGCTATAAGCTTTTGCGTAACAATTTGAACGTCTTGAATTCTTCATTTGAAAAAACTTCACTGGAGCGAGTCTCTCCGGTAAAGAGATACTCTGTGATTCCCTAATGTGTGATTATCTGCACACGTTTCCAATATTTTGGGTCCGCTGTTCTCCTAATGTTACAAACACACAGGTTCCTCACCTTCTTCAGAACACAGAGGGCTTTTTATTTGAGGTAAAGTCACCAAGTGCTTTTTGGAGACAGGCCCGTTTGCACACAATGGGGAGAGTTTGTTTTAAAGACATTCAGTACTGTACACGAGTGCATATGTGTGTGTACCTTGTCCCGGTTTGTTTTCCTAGGTTTTACACATACAGTCCAGAGTCTGTTGATTCTGGACAGGTATAACTCGGGGTCTCTAACGGCCGAGGTGTTGCGAAACATGTGCTCAAAAAGAAAGAAAAGCAAATGCAACAAGCTGCTTCATACTTGGGGTTTAAAGAGTGCAATGTTTTGTTTCCAATTTTCAGAGAATGACAAGAGTTCATAGCCACACGAGTGACTGTGAAGCACAGGAGGCCTTGAGCTTTACGCTGACATCAGCACGCTGACACGCCGTGTTTACCATGGCCACCATTATCGCTTTAGCCTGTTAGCATGCGTACGGTCGCTAATTAGCAATATAAACTTAAAGTAATACATAGAAATATTGTTATTTTCATTGGAATTTAGTCATAAACCAAAGTAAGAAACACATAACAACGTTTGATGTGATGATGGCGCAAGAGGAAAAAGTTAAATTGCAAAAATGGACACTTCCCTCAGTCCCACACCTCAACACAGACTGGCCATTCATAACGTTGGCCGGGCTCCGTCAACGCTACTGCAACCGCTTCTGCTTTTTGGTGAATTTCGAGCAAGTCAAAGACTCAAACATTGTGTCATCGTGATACTCGTTACCCGGAGAAGTTGGAGTGAGATATACTTTTCTTAAACGCTAAGTTACATATATATATATATATATATATATATATATATATATACACTACCGTTCAAAAGTTTGGGGTCATCCAGACAATGTTGTGTCTTCCATGAAAACTCACTTTTATTTATCAAATGAATTGAAAATTGAATAGAAAATGTAGTCAAGACATTGACAAGGTTAGAAATAATGATTAATATTTGAAGTATTAATTTTGTTCTTCAAACTTCAAGCTCAAAGGAAGGCCAGTTGTATAGCTTATATCACCAGCATAACTGTTTTCAGCTGTGCTAACATAATTTCACAAGGATTTTCTAATCATCATTTCTTCTCTAAGGCGATTAGCAACACAAAATGTACCATTAGAACACTGGAGTTGATGTTGATGAAATGGGCCTCTACTCTCCCTGAGATATTTTTCCAGAAACCAAGACGTTTCACACCTATAATAAATTTACCACATTAACAATGTATAGTGGTATTTATGATTAATATTATCTTAAAAAAAAAAAAACAGTTTTTGCAAAATAATGACATTTCTAAGTGACCCCAAACTTTTGAACGGTAGTATATATATATATATATATATATATAGACACTTCTTTTGCTAATTAATGATTGTAACGGTGAATAAAGTCAACAGTGTTGTTCCTTAAATTCATTGTTTTCTATTGCCAGGTGATGTGGTGCTGTGCGTAGGGCACCAAGTCCTGACGGGGCACCAACAAATAGGCAACTAAAAAAAATCATCATAGTTATAATAATTATAATGCCGATATTATTTCAGTCTCGCAATATTAGGCACCTTTTAGGCATGTATATCACAAAACAGGCAGAACAAGAGATATATTTAATTGCTCAAAAAAAGGTACCTTCGCCGTGGGAGCCCTTTCCTATCTCAGAGGGGGGGGGGGGGGCATCCTGAAGGAGTTATGCTTAGGGCACCAACATGGCTAGCAGCGGCACTGTGGCTAACTCTAGGCTGTAGCATCTATCTTTATCTTTTTAACCAGTTTTCACTGCAGAATCAGTTTGACTTCCTGGATAAATATATTTCCGATGCACGTTGTAAAAACCCTTCTGTCTGCTGTTTTGTTTTCCCCATAATTAGATCTCATTCAGTGGTGCAGTTAATGAAGCGTGACACTTCATAGTGGGTCATAGTGGACGGCGTGGCTGAAGTCTAAATGTTATCAAATAGGCCGCAGTAGCCACTGTGATGTCACCATTGCAAAGTTTCGTGGCAGTTTCTAAAGGTCAGGAAAGACATCAGTTATTACATGCTTTCAGACCTATTTTGATCTGTATGACTCAGTCCTATAATCTGTCTGTCCACAACACACAGTCTCGTGTAATAAAACAGCCCTTATGGCTCTCATTGCCAAACCAGCTGTGGGGCTGGCGTTCAACTCCACCGACATTTGAGTCAGATGCAGATTTCCCTGGACAGAGACCCGGAGCTGAGTGACAACTGCAGTTTTCACCACGCTATAATTCTTGGACCTGAATGAAAAGCAGTGGTGTTTTGTAAATTCTTATTGTGAGCAATCTTTCGACAAGACACCGTTTCAGTTCATCTGTCTGAACGTACTCAGACTTTTATGTTTCCAGTCAACTTATAAAAAACAGCCCATTTAAAACAAATCACAGAGGATGTGGATGTTTTTCTGTAATTCCCTTTATACTGCATGTGTCCACAACTCGGATTCATCCCCATGACTAAAGATGGATCCCAGTTCTCTCAAAAACTCCCAAAGTTTGACTCTTGGACTTTATCTCTGAGATGATTTAACTGGATGTTTCCTGCTCGTTTCCTCCTCCGAGTGATTCAGCTTTTTCTCATCTCAACAGACCATCAGCTCCTGCCTGTATTCTTCCAGGGAAAGGGCGGCTGGGAGAAACGGATGAAAGGCCAGGAAATGACTGAATGGGAACAACCCGCCCACTGGCGCAACTCCATGAAATCCACCCTTAAAGAATCTTGTCATTCAAGCTTGATCTGCCGCAGTGTGGAAGGAGGAGGACTTTGAGGGGATAGCTGAACTGGATCCACTGAAAAGCACTTAGCAGGGTGCTTTGGCACCCTGAAATGACTGACAGCTACTAACATCGACTTTTGACTCTTTTCTTTCCTAGTTCACAGTGAGGTTTAAAAGTATGCGTGGGCCGAAATTGTTTCCCATTAAGAATGTTGTCTTTCTCCGTCTCCAAAGTGCTCTATAATTGGTTGTGGGTGCCACTCATGCCGACAACCGTTCTATAGCAAGAAAAGTAGTTTAAATAATCAAGCCTAAATCTGACAAACAATTCAATTAAAACGGTACACCGTATCACTTTACTCTACTTAATATTGAACTAATCTCGTGAATCATAAAAGGTCATTTCTTTCTCAAATCTGATCACGATTGACGTATTTGTGATATTTTCTTTCACACAGTCGTTTGTGTAATTGTGTGAGAAAGTCGTGCGGTCTGTGATCATTGGAACGGTCTCCTTGGCGGTGACACTGCTGCCATCCCTGTGAACCGTCAACATAAGTACACACACTGTCCGGCCCTTTGCTTCACAATGGGCCGGTTGTCTCCGTATTAAAGACACGACAAAGTCTTCAAAGTCGGGACACTCGGGTGCAGCTAAGCTCGGCTCTGTTTAAAATATTTAAAGCTCGATTCAAAACTCCGTACGCTTCCCCCCCCAACGGTCTGTTTACACGATGGCATAATTAATGCCAGTCTTTCTGTTATGTGGTCTGAAATCTGCTTTATTGTCGAAACGACACAACTGACCAACGCGAAAGCCCCTCGGTCTGGAATTGGGCAACAACCGATAATGATTCTTCATCTCTCCCTGCTCTGCTTCTTCTTCTCTCACACGCATATCTTGCATAAGGATCTTCAATGGCGCTTCTTTGAAAACTTGTAAAGGAACCCGCACAGCAGCTGCATCTTGAAGATCAACGGGGCGACCTAAACATGCAGGATCACATGTTTCAGGTTTAGATTATGTTTTCCTGACCCACATTTATATTAATAAGAAAATTATAATTCCACTCATTGCTGTGTTACTGCTTCGGGAGTTTACATTTCTTGAGATGCAATCCCAATTCTCTTCTTGTGGTGCTATCTATTGGATAGGTCTGTATTTTGTAGTTTCTTTTGGAGGATTTTATATGAATTATTTGTTTGGAGAGAAAATCAGGACAATAAAATATCTTAAAGAAATATAAAAATGGATATTTCATTGGCCCAATCATGAAGTAAACTTACTTTCTAATGTGTCTTCTTCCTCCAAAGTTTTTTTAGGATGTACGTTTACCCCCTTTGAAGACACTAAGTAGCATTACATTTCAAACATTGGGCATCTTCATCAAAAGCAGCTGTAAACTAGAACGGGCACTCGGTAGAGCGCATACCTTCGCATATCACAAGATTAGGCATTGAATTATGAACATGTTGGCATTAGTTGCATGCCAATTGGATAGAAATTGACCGCTATGGTAAAAAGAAGATTTTGACCTATTCATGACCTTGACCTTTGACCCGATCAATCCCAAAATCTAATAAAATGGTCCCCGGATAATAACCAATCATCCCACCAAATTTCATGCGATTCAAGAAGATTTTGACCTTTTCATGACCTTGGCCTTGACCTTTGACCCGATCGATCCCAAAATCTAATCAAATGGTCCCCGGATAATAACCAATCATCCCACCAAATTTCATGCGATTCAGTTTTATAATTTTTGAGTTATGCGAGTAACACGCAAACAAATAAATAAATACACGGCGATCAAAACATAACCTTCCGCATTTTCAATGCGAATTTAATAAGTGAATTCGACCAAACGACTGACATCTGCTTTGAGTGCCACAATAATGACCTTAGCGATCATTGTGTTATTGTCACGGTTAGATGTACAAAAAATCCCAAAACTAAGCCACAAATCATTATAAAGCGAAATGTGAATCGTTTTGTGGAACAAGGGGTTTTTCATGATCTCTTTTGCTCTGACTGGGAAATAATTAACTTTATTGATGATGTTGAAAGTGCATGGAAATTCTTTTATGATGGTATTATTGAGATTATTGGCAAATATGCTCCTCTCAGAAGTGCAGGATAAAAGGCTGTGATACTGCATGGTTCAGTTCAGACTTATCCAAGTTACGACATCAGCGCAGTGCGGCCTGGGCCAAGGCGAGGGGTTCTGGTCTCGAGTCAGATTGGCTGCTTTTTAGGCAATTAAAAAGGCTAAAGCTAAGCATTTTCTCAGTGAAACATCAAATAACCTGAACAATCCAAGACTGTTTTGGAAGACATTAAAATAGTTATCTGGAAATAAGAATGGTATTGAGCTGACAAAGCCATCATGCTCGACTGTTTTAATGACCACTTTATTGTTTCACCTCCAGCTCTCTTAATGTAATAAAGGGTGTACCCCAGGGCTCGGTCCTTGGTTTTTTAAAACAGTATCGGTCAAAATGTTCCAAATGCAAAATGAGACTTGTTGCTGCTACTTTTACATCTGTGATTGATTATGGTGATGTTTTATAAATGCATGCATCTTCTCAATGTCTCCACTTTCCAGAGTGAACAGTGAACGTTGTCATCACTGGGAGCTTAACTCTTAGTTGTAAAGACTCTGACAGTCAATTCACTTTAACTCTGAAAGGGTCAATATACTTTGACACTGAATGTTTAACTGTGTAATGTCTACCATGAAGCATTGAGAAAATGCATCTGGTTGTAGATGTTTTATTTGACTGAGGTATGTGCACCTGTGTGAACTGGGCTATGATGACTTGAGTCTTAGTTTTGGTTTTACTCATGTTGTGATCTATGTACAGATTGTAAAGCCCTCTGAGGACACATTTGTGAGAATGGGCTATACAAAATATACTGAATTGAATAAAAAAATCTTTCTTTTTTTATATTTTCTGTCACTGTTTTATGTTGTATGTCTGAAACTTTGTGTAATGTGCTACTGCTGCTGTCTTGGCTAGGACACTCTTGGAAAGGAGATTTTTAATCTCAATGAGGCTTTTCCTGGTTAAATTAATTTAAATAAATAAGAGTGCTTTATTGTATTTAACGTTATGGGTTACGTTGCATTCAGAACAGATGGATTATCAGTCTGTTATTAAAGGTATGATTAGTTTATTTTTTCCTCATGTCATGGGGGAGCTTAGGTTGCAGCAACATTAATAATAATGAACTTTATTTATTTATCACTTTTCTTAACAAGAATACAAAGTACTTTTCTGGGGGGAAGAAACTGCAGTTAACACTGAAAACAACAGTAAAACAACAGCAGAATATATTGTATAATATCAAGAGGAGTTTCACAGCCAACGATACTATGACATTTTGTTAAGACATTTTTATGACAAACTATAACATGTCTGATGGCATCATTATGGCATGGCATACCACACAATTACATTTTATAAAGGAAAAGCGACACAAGCTGTGCTTTGATATATTCTTTGATTATACGCCATGGCGTAGTATTTATTAAGACCTATTGTATTCTTGTTTTTATGGTATACCACACTGACACGGCCTGACAAACACTGAACATCTTATACTGTAACATTTATTGTGGCTTACTATACTGTGACATTTTTGTGAGATACAAACACTGCACCTGTTGAACAATGTGAATATCACCGGCACAATAAATGATTGACGTTTGCTGGAATGAAATAACACGTAAAAACCCCACAACGATTCCCTTTTCTCCGACTTGCTAACTTAGATAGATATAGATAGATAGATAGATATATACTTTATTAATCCCCAAGGGGAAATTTGTCGTCACAGTAGCAGCACCAATAAACTAAACACACGAGAATAAAATATAAATATAAAATATAAAAAACAGGGATGAAAGATATAGATGTATACAAGTAAAATATAAAATACAAAATTTAGTATATATATGTATATAAAATGAAACATATATGTATATATATATATACACACACACAAACAAATATAATACAATGACTGTGCAATAACTTGAAGAAGCGAGAGAGTAAACACACTCGTCCTCAACCCTCCCCAAAGTAAACTTGACCACCCAAATGTGCCCGGGCCTCGGGACACGATCCACCAGCAGACAGGATGTCCTTCTACTTCCTCGGATAAGTTATTGTGCTCGACCGACCAATTTGAGATGTTTTTCAGCTGAAAACAGACTGAGGACAGATTTAAATGGCTTTTTAGAAGGTTATTCACTCTTTATTATTTCAGTTACATTGATTTTGTGTTCAAATACAATTAAAGCAAATACAGAAAGTACACAATTCTGAGTTTATACAATAAATATACTCTATTTTTATTATGTCTGTGTGTGCAAAGGGGGGGAAACTGACACACCAAAGCCGTGAGCACTGACCTGGGTGGAGCTCACTGCAGAGAGCCAGACGTCGAGGAGCCTCCATCCAAAGCTCCGGTCATTTCTGCATCAGTCTGTCGTCAACTGTCCTGTCAAATAAAAAAATATAGAAAAGAGCACGATATGTCGTCATACAAAAATGCAACCCTGTATAATGTTGGAGCTAAAAATGAATCACATTATCAACTCAATCATATCAGCACTACTTCACACATGGTACCAGTTCTCTCAACTGCTGCAATGCAAGTGTTGAGAGTCTCTTTATAAAAGCACATTTTTGTCTCAGGCCATGAATATAAAATCAGGGTAATCCAACTTTTTCTCAAGATGCTTGCTTTTCTAGAAAAAAAGATATTCGATTTTCAGTACTTCTCTATCGGTAAGGATCTGCATGTAGATAAGATCGTTCTTTTCATGTTTTTTCAGATGAAGAACACACTCTGATGATAGATCCTCCTTAGCTGTACAAAGTTGATCAAAACACGACTCTGTGGACCAAAGGTGGATTAAAGCATAGCAGCTGTAAACCCGACCATGTGTCTGAAGAAGGAGCTGCCTGACTGAGGCACAGGTACAGCATGTGCATGAGAGTCCGCGGGTCTGGATCCTTCTAGCTGATGGGGCACTTGGGGGTATTTGTACCAGTAGCTGTGCATGAAGGGAATGTTTTTCTAAAGCCTTACTGTGGAATGCACTATTCAAACACAATGGACCTGCCCACACACTGTACCACGTCCCCTGCACACGCTGATTGAAAACATCAGGGTAGGATAAAATGATGTTTGCCTCAAATGTTTCACTCGCACTGGTCCGTCCAGTATTTGAAAACAAAAAAAAGGAAAAGCAGGCGTGGCTGTGAGTGTTTATCTACCGGTGTCTCAAAAAGCATGACGGGTCAGAGACAGATCTGCACAGACTGTTGGGAGCCTCTGCACGCTGCCACGGAAGGGAGGTTTGTGGTTGGCCTCCCTTGACGTGTTGAAGCTTGCTGACGTTTCTTTAATTCTTTTACTGAAAACGTATCGGTTTATACTCCCACGCAGGCCAGCGGTGGTCAGCTTGTACTTAAACAGGTGTGGTGTGAGGAGATACAGTCGAGAACAGAGAGGCTATTATTCGGAGCTTTGGCAAGCTCTAAATCCTCTTTACATGAGAGGGGAAGAAAGGCGGAATTACTGAGAAACAACGTAAAATACATAACAAAAAGAAACAGAAGAGTAAAGATTGACACGCAAAGCAGTTTGATGTATCGACTGAGTTTATTCGACATACAGAGCATGTCACGGGGCGATTAGGGTGGACCCAATAGCACGACTCAGGAGACAGATAATGCAAATAATGATCTTTACTCAGAGTCACGTCAGGAATGGAACAGACAGAAATATATAAATACAACGTGGAACGCTCAAGGGCTCGGTCGGAAAAACACAAGACAATCTGGCAGAGGACAAGTGCAAGTGAGGGGACCTAAGTAGACAGAGACTAACGAGGGAATGGGCAACAGGTGAGACGGGCATGAGGACCAGGTGAAGGGAATGAGGGACTAACGAGGTGGGAGTGACCAGAGGCAGGTGAGAGAACAGGTGAAGGGAGTTGGACTAACGAGATGGGAAGCATTATCTGGAATGACATGATAGTTAGTGAAACAGACATGATGAAAACAACTAAAGGAAGGTGGGGAGCTGAACTTTGACAGAGCAATAATATAATAGCATTCAACCATTTTGCTATGCGACGATATAGTGGAGTAATGTCTACCTGAGTTGAGAATGTGGCTCTCCTTCAGCTCAATCCTCTTATTGTATTCGCGGCGGCATTAGATATGCTCCGACTCCCGATTTGGAGAACCTTTTAAAGTGAGGTACCAATGGCGATTGTGGGTAAAAGGCACCATTCTTATTTTTGTCGTTTTAGATTTCCTTCAGGTCGTGGTTAAATATTTCTGCTCATTTTAATTTCTGATTCCTAAGAAAGCGTTTGGTTCTCTAAAATGGACTCCAGAGGGGAAAGCGACACAAGCTGTAAACAAACACCGTATCTAATAACATCATCTTAAGCACTTAATCGGAGGAGGAAATGTAAGCTTTTAAAGCAATGACCTAACTCTTATTGGATTTTGCAACGTTGCAGTGCTTCCTGGTCTTTCACAGTTTGCAATAGATGCTTAAAAAGGGCCTTCCGGGCTCACCTGTTTAATGCTTAGCTTCCAGGGAAATGGTGTACATACATTCTTCAACTTTCTGATCAGATGACTACTCGTGTGCTTTGCCCTGTTGAACTCTATTTCGGGTGGTCGGTACATTTTCATCTTAACCAGTTGAAGCTCACTTTCAAGTTTACAAATCCATATTCCTAACCTCCAGCCTTCAGCCTCAGGCCAAAGACTGGGTTTGCATGTGTGTGTATGGACGTTGATCACCCGCATATTGACTGATACTGGGTTTTCTCATGCTCTGTGTTCAACTTCTGCAACAAAGGTTTCTTACCCTTTTGTATATTTTTTTCTTTTCAGTCACAACCTGAAGCTCTCCCAAAAGGATAAATCGGGAGAAATGTCCTTTACTCCTCCGGTTGAGGGAGTTTTGTGCATCTCGGTGTGTTTAACAAATCTGCCTCCTTCCATGTGAGCTTGGTATTCTTCCCACATTGGTTTTATTTTTGAGAGAACTTCTCCTCTGACCCACAGCCTTCGCAGAGGCATTCATGGATCTGTTGTTATTAAACTCACAGAAATAACAGACTGAGGTTACTCGCCCATCCTGAGTGGGAGCGAAGGCCAGCATAGAAGTTGAGAGCTTTGGTCATATTGGACTGTGCAATATGATACAGTGTTGTGTGGTAGCATATGTGTGTAGATATATCTATGATATTATTATGACATATAGCCTATATACACAGTGATCCCAGTTTACACTCAATTTGACCTCAAACCTTATAAATGCAAGATTGTCCCATTAGCCACCATATTACATCATACAGGCGTTAGGCTATAGGCCACTGGGAACCAGGAATCTTAAGGCGGGCGATTGTAAGTTATTAAAGGAAGCACATTACGATGCTTGGAAAAATTGTTTAATACCAAAAACAAACATGCTCAGATGAGAAGGCGAATAAATCTATTTTGACACAGTAATTCATACAAATAATGAGGAATTATTCAATCACATTTAGGAAGATGCAAATTTCCTCCTCAGTTGAAATTATCGAAAGACTCAAACTCCGAGGCCCGACACATTTACAGGCTTATTAAAGATGCATATCGAGCATCGGCGACCTTACAATCCAACAGAAATATCCTCGGCTCCTCCTGCAGCTGATCTCTTTCTGATCTCTTTGCAACGCAGACCGAGTTGATTATCGTCCTCATCTGTGCTCCATTATATATCTGCTATTTCCTTCCACGAGGCATAGGATTTCTATTAAGATATGCATTTGGATTTAGAAATGTTGAGCTGCGTGTGTGTGTGTGTGGGTTGTGTTCGAGGTTAATAGTCCCCGTGCTCTCCCAACATGGACGTCTGCAAGTCATTATCCAGTCTCTGCTGCACTGTAACCAACAACAAGCCTCCTGAGCACAGAAACGGCCCATGTGGCGGATATATATTCTATATATACGGCACGTTTGTTGCACTTTTCTCGTCATACATATTTCCCATTCCATTGTCTCCATCCCAGTAGACGCCTTCAGCTATGCGTGGGTGTTTTAAACACACTCCACTGTGTCCAAAAAAAAAATATGCTGATGTGGTATTTATTTGGCGTTGTCCCGGTACTTTTCATCGCTGGGCTGACTCATTTTCCACATGGGAATCGTTAAAGTGTCAACATATTTCAAAATCGCCATTTTTGGGGGGGGGAGGGCGGGAGGTAGCCTGGATTCTAATAAAGCTATTCAACAGTGACTAATACGAGGAGCTCTCAGTGTTGCGTTAAAACAATGCTGAGGTCTCCTTTTCCCCTCCGCCGTCCCCTTTGTTATGGTTCCACAGCTTCTTTGCACATTCCCAGGGTTTCACAGCGCAAAAACTATTAGCATACCAGTAACACAACTGCACATGGAATTGATTTGGGATGCACTGTGGTGGTCTCAGCCAAGATAAATCAGGCAACAACCCCTCCCCCCCCTTGCCCGCCCGCCCCTCCCTTCTTTATTCCAAACTAATACAATGCAGGAATGTGCTTTGACCCGCTGAGTTTTGGGATGTGACTCACTTCAAGTGGTCACGACTTCAACCACATCACACACACACACAAACAAACTTGTCAGTTAGGAATCTGTTCACCGCTGTCAGATATTGATGAGGCAAAACGTTTAAATTGCCACATTTGATGCTACTTTTAATGCAATAATGACCTGTTAGAGTCATCTAACTGTATACAGGCAGTCGGTGCTAATTTCAGGTAATTAAGCTTGAACTTGAGTATTATCATTTTATGCTCCCTCACTCTGGAGGACAATATTGTATATCTTCTCACTGCATTAATACAACGCATACACTCACCTGAGAACGATGCTGTCATTGCTCATATTGCATTTTTTCATTTTGTTTTTAAACCCCACCTCTAATCCGGCATTCACCAGCAGGCTCCGAGTCCACGTCGCCTGATGGGGAAGTCATCATCGGCGCTCTCTAGTCCCAGCTGTGAAAAATCCAAAATGGATTATCATTATAAGTCTCGCATGTTACAGTCAAGCCTGTCGGAAGAAGTCTCTGTTCCTTGAAGTCATGTCCAAAGCAGGCATGTCTTTGTGGCCTCTTATAGCTTGCCAGGTACAGGCTTAAAGTACGGCGCTGTCTACTTAAAAGATTATCCGGGCATCGCTGAAAAGTTCAGAATTTAAAGTGTTGGGCTTACGTCTCAAGTTGAGTCAAATTAAATAAAGTCAAATTTATGTATACAGTCCAAAATCCCACATTTCCCTCAGAGGGTTTCACAATCTGTTCCACACACAACACCTCTCATGCTAAGAGCCTGTAGAGTCAGAGAAGGGAAAAGGTTCCCACCAAAATCATTCTCCCGTATGTGTGACCGATACATCATTTACTGCCCATAACCATCTCATCATATATGCAGATAAATCTCCGCCACCTTGAAGAAGTTATTCCTACAATATATCTGCTCCGCCACATGTTAGGGTCATTAGCCGGGAAGCCTTCGCCCGGCGGCCGCATGGGGATTGACTCATGGCCCGCCCCCCTCTGTGATGCGTCGGCCCCGTGAAAGGCTCCCTGTCCACACTCTGGGAGAAACGGAGTCACAGTCGGGAGGCCGTCGCTCAAGACACTTGAACATAATCATCCCTATGTACACCAACAATTTGTATGTAGTATGTTAACACACTTAGGGGCTACTTAGCTGAGAATCTATTCACACGCCTCAATGGGGGGGTTGTCTAGACCAGTGGTTCTCAACTGTACCCCTGGGGTCACGTGAAGGCCCTCTAGGGGGGAAGTGAGATTTGTTTTAAATATATTTAAAATGAGCATCCATTAAAAAAAACTTTGAAAATAGTTATTTAATAAATATTCAATAATATATAAGTGTAAGTTTAAAAATTGAATTGTATATTATATATATTATATGCAAAATGCTGCGTATTACTTTTTTTTTTTTAAACAAAAATTGCACTGGTCAGGGGGTATCCGGCTGAAAAAAATATTTCACGGGGTACATCACTGAAAATAGGTTGAGAACCACTGGTCTAGACTAAAGGCTTTGCAGTAATGGGAAGATTATCCTTAAAATGCCACGTTTCCATTATTATAAATTAAATATCAAACACTATTTTCATACATGTACTTTAGATCCCTTAAATAGTTCTCTGATGGCAGCAAAAAAAGAGACCGTGTTGTCTGCAAGAATCTCAAAAATATATTTAGTTGCTCTTTTCAGTTGTTCTTGTGAAGACCTTATTTTCTTCCCTTTCGACCTCATCCTCTCTCCCTGTCGTACGATATAAAAAGTTGTAATATAAAAGAAGAACAATAAACTTTCCTGTAAGTTTTAATTTTCACTCCGAGTACATAACTCACAACTAAGCCCAAAAAAATGATGGAGGGAGAGCGAGAGAAAGGGCGTTAGAGTGACAGCATGAGACAAAAGATCAGACGTGAGCTTAAAGGAAAACTCATCTCCGCCTTGATCAACTCAAATGAAATAAAATCGCTGTCTGACCTTGATGGACTAGTAGTTTTTATATTCCTGCTGAGCTCCACTAAATGATGACATATGAGACTCATCAGGTTATTTCAGTCATGTGCACAGCCCTTTAATATCAAACCTGTGGTCCTCTCTCATGTGCGTCCAAGCCCAAACCTCTGTGGTCGGACACGGTCCACATTTCTGCTTCTGAAGCATGTTGGGAGACCTTGAAGTGAAAGCAGCCGATACCAATGAAAGAAGGCTTCTTTTATGCCTTTAATAAGCATTTGAATGTTTGTTTTTTGTGCTTTTTTTGTCTGCACAGCTTTGGTCAAGTGTTCTTCCTGTGCACCTGATGAGGGGATTCAGTCGGTCTTCTATGCCTGCTTCTTTCTTCTGTTATTGGGCCTGACTCTCTAACATTTTGTCATATTCGTATTGTCTCTTTATTTTCTTTTAAAAGACAAAATAAGAGATGCACCAAATGTTCTTCATCATCTGAATCAGTTATCAAAAACCAAAGAAAGCAACAAACATAATGTCAAAATCGAGGCTGCAAAACATATCGCTTTCTGCAGGAGGCCCGTTGAGTCAAAGAAAGGATCCTAACCCTCCTGATGTTGCCCTTTCCTGAAGGGCTTCACGGTTCATCAAAGGCTCAGCCGCTCTGCTGCAATCCATCATCTCACATCACTCTGGATTTCCTTTTTAAAATGTGGACATACTTGTCCGTTTGCCCTCATGTGTCATGTCAATGTGCGTGTGACAGGTTAGCCTCTCACTGACCTGTCAGCGGGCTGATGAAACGGGAGAGTTCAAAGGTCGAGGGTCGCGGTCGAAGGTCGTCGTGTTCGTGAATGCCGCCCCGGATTGGATGTGCTGCGTCCACAAAAATCCACCGGGGTCAGGATGTCACCGTGGACCCCGAGTGAGACATGTTTCTTATGTTGCCACCAGTGTTGTCCCAGTTGATGTCCCCGATATGTCCACATGCCTCAACATAAAACCCTGAGAAGCCAAACGGGTGTTCTTCCACGGTGAGACTTCAGAAACACAGACACTGCTTCCCAATATCTCCTTATGTGTCTGTCACTGTGTCAAGTTGACAACAAAGACATGTCGATGGATGAATCACACAGGTGTGCCCACATCCTCTCAACCCTGACCTGATCCAAACATGTGAGGCGTCGCAGGCCGCCAGTCATGCACACGCCACTAACTGATTTATGGGACATATGGGAAGTATCACTTTTGAGCTTTAAAAATATCATAGAGAACTCAAGATTCAGACACGTTACACACTCCCTTTGAACAGAACATGTGAGACACAGATGAGTTCTGTGGGATGTCAGACTGTGGGAGTGGATTTGAACAGAAAAAGGCTGATGCGGGAAAGACCAAATGTTCTTTCTTTCACAACCTTTCCTGATGTTCGCTCTCCGACTCCGTGCTTAGCGACTCCGTGCTGAGCGACTCCGTGCTGATCTGTGTCCAGTGGCATTCGGACTAATACCATCCAGAATGCACTATAGCCTGCACTCATTTTTAAAAACCTAATGCTTTTGAATTCAGCTGATGGGCGTCAACCAAACAGCAGTTTTAAGTTAAACTTGACTACTTTGTTGTTTGTTTTGTAAGATCTCCCTGGAGTTGTCTCACTACTTTGAGCAGCTTGTATGTCTTCCAGCTGTGAGATGCTGCAAGAAGCTCTGCCGTGCTGTGCTCCGTGGGACACAATCGTGTTTCCGATTAAAATAATCCGGACACGTTTCTGTGGCAGTTTGATGACGAAGAGAGAAAAATTCAATATCTCTATGATAGAGACGCGTCTGACTGAGCCACACGACCGGCATGCCCTATATCGTGTTGTAAAGTTAATATAACAACTTTATCAGATCTGCTGGATGTGAAGGTCAACAGGTCATTGTCAGTTGCACCTGTGAACACCGCATGCAGTCCTAAACCTCGGTTACAGCATCTGCTTCCCTCATGTGTGTAATCGGATATGAATGCGGACCGCCGCTTATATGACTTTACTGGTTTGTTTGAATGTAATAAAAAGGGTCTGTAATAAAGAAGCAGTGAAATACATGTTTCAGCTGGCAATGGTTTTGCTCTCCGACTCATTCAGAGTGAAGTGACCAGAGGACGGCGGTGATTCTGTGTACACTGAATGTAATTACAGAGTAACCCAAACATGTTGAGCTCACGTGAGCGATCGCTCTCCCTCTCCTGCAGCTGTTATCGTCGGCTGAGGTCACAGGATGCTTCAGGCTGCGCTCGTCCAACAAGAAATATCCATCCGTGGACCGTTGCATCGCCTGGACAACCCGCCAAGCACTCAGATAGAAACAGAGTTTTCTCACAAGCCCAGCAGCCTCTAGATATGTGATTGTGTGACGGTGAACATAAACACTGGATGGTCTCTTGTCCCTGGAGGAGGTTTTGAGGCAGAAGAGACGGTGTTGTCTTTTTAAATATGTTTTGAAGTAGAAGGGAAGTGGAGTTGGTTCACGGGTGAGAGGCTTTTTATTGCTTTCTTAGCCTCACTTTACCAAATGGTATCCGGGAATATCATTACAAGTCAAGTTGCATCTCCACCACTGACAAACGCCACTTGTAGCATCTATAGAAAATAGATGTGGTTATCACATTGCATTATATGTATTCTGTTTAATGAAAACCGGCAGCTGGAGCGCTGTAGGTAGTGTTTATTCTTTGCAGTGAGAGTGGATGTGGCTCAGACATAGTCATTTACTTTTCTTTACTTAGGCCTTAATTACAAGTTAAAAGTGGGGAACTTTCTTTGAGGAAATGGAAAGAGTCTGATTTGGGATACCAAAAAAAAAACATCATAGAAGAGCAAAGCCATTCATTGCAATTGTGTTATTATTACGGCACTAAATGCAAAGACAACATTTATTTTGATCCTTTTCTCACAATAAACAGTAGAGGAACTAAATGGATGATCCGGCTCTAAGTTTAAATATACAGCTGCACTGGATTTCCCTCTAACTCGTCTGTTTCTGTGTGGCTTATGCAGCCCAAAATGATGAAGAAGAAGACAAAAAAGAACACAGAAGAAGAAGAAGAAGAAGAAGAAGAAGAAGAAGAAGAAGAAGAAGAAGAATGCTTCTTTTCAGTTACTTTAAGTTGTTGTAAAACACTTTGAAACTATCACAGCCAGCGTGACGCACACGCACACGCACACGCACACACGGGTGTTGCGGACTCAACTGGCAACCCACGGTCCAGGGGCAGGTCCTGACGTTGCGTCCGGAGGCTGAGGTTTGTGTTTGGACATTTCTGGGAAAGCCTGCAACGCGCAGTGTTAATTGCCAAGGAGAACCTGCGAGGGAGCACGAAGGCAGTTCTCTCCCTGTGCGGACTCTTTCCTTTCCTTGTGTCGGTGGTTCCTCCGTCCTGGTGCCCGGTGATCGTCTCCCAGTGCACTGGACACAATGACCGAGGATTAATTGGATACGTTCATTTATCAGGGTATTTTAACGTGCGTATTTTTTTAGGAGGTGTGACGTGGTCCAAAAAAACGTTTCGCCCAAAGACTCATTAATTTCCCCTCCTAGGGCTGAGGAATTATCACAACGTTGCTGGGTGTTTGTGTAACAGATGACCTTAATACTCCGGATCCCCTGGATTACACCGGTACACGGCAGTGTTGCTGACATGAACTGTTTACGCGCAACGAACTCTCCTCTTCTGAGCCTTCTCTGTCTCGCTCAGGGCAGACGGTGAAGTGGACTTCCTCTAGCAGAAGACATGCTCTGAAACACCTCGCTGGCAGACTGTTATGTGCCCATCACTGCTCACTTTATGTCTTCACCTGGAACTAATTGATTACCAAACTAAAAGACGCGCTCCGCCACTGGATCTGTATCTTCTACTGAGTCTGACATCTCGGCAGCATGCGGAGGGCTTCCGTTCTCACGTTGGCGCTGATTTATCTGCTGACTTGGACAAGTGAGGCCGACAAAGAGACTCAACTCAAGCGGGTGCAATTGCACAGACGCTCCAGGCTGGTACGTGCCCAGCAGGGCGCGTCGGACAAGGAGCGCCCCGTCTGGCGTATGCGCCCCGGGTTCGGTTCGGCAATCTCCGTGCACGGGTACAGGAAGCAGGGAGATGTGCAGGCGGACGAGGGTGTTGCCGTTTCCGCCAGGGCAGGGTCTGCGCAGGGCAAGAGAGCAGGAGGTCCTAGTTTCGGGCCGAGGAGACGAGCGGCCGGGCAGGTTGCCTTGCCGCGCCAGCCGAACACCCTGCGAGACGAGGGCACTCCGGGAGCGAGAGCCAGGGTCACCCGGATGCCCAACGGCGCCGGGTCGCCGAACCTGCTGGCCAGCTTCGCGGGCAAGAACCGCGTCCTGGTGATCTCGGCGCCGCATGAATCCGACGGCTACTACCGGATGATGATGTCTCTCCTGAAACCAGACGTGTACTGCGAGCTCGCCGAGCGACACGTCCACCAGGTGGTCATCTTCCATCAGGAGGGAGAGATGGGCGGCAAGGTGAGGAGGATCACCGCGGAGGGGAAGGTGATGGAGGAGCCGCTGAACACAGCGCTCATCCCCAGACTCATGAGCGTCCTCAAATTGGAGAAAGGTAAGTGACCGGTGCACGTGGAGCAGCACGCACGTCACACTCTGCTCCTGAGTATTGCTGCAAGTGTTTGTATCCAACATGTGATGATCGCTGTGGTGTCCTGTAGGTAAGTTTGGGATGGTGCTGCTGAGGAAGACCCTGCAAGTGGAGGAGAGGTACCCCTACCCTGTGAGGCTGGAGGCCATGTACGAGGTGATGGACCAGTCGCCCATGAGGAAGCTGGAGAGGAGCCGACAGAAGGGCTTCGTCCAGAAGTGTAAAGCAGCAGGTGTGGAGGGCCAAGTGGAGGAGGCCACGCTCACAGGTGAGAGGAATATACATCGGAAAGACTTCTGCCTACAATGCATATAAGAACATTCACATTTATAATGCTATCTATTTTCTCTGAAGAAAACAGTTTCTATGAAAACTCGGACAGTGTTTTGTAGATTGACCAGAGTAATCGAACGTCGTCTGGCAATACTTGAAATGTGTCTTTTTTTTAAAAGGAAGTCAGTGATTGGAAAGATTCATTTTAGAATTGATCATTTTCTGTTTATTGGAAAAATGCAAATGTATTGAAGAAATCAACTTTCTCAAGGTACATGCTTAGAAAATAGTCACACAAAAAAACAGAAGAAAAGATTTAATCTATTGTCTGTCTTCTGTGTGTGTGGACCCAAAGAGGCACCAGTAGAAAGAAAACCAGGGAAGAAGATTCCAAGAAAGCCCACAACAACAACAACAACTACAACCACACGACCAACCACCACCACTACCACCCGGCCCACCACTACTACCACAACCAAAGCAACAACAACAACAACCAAACCAACCACTACCACCACCAGAAGAACCACCACAAAACGACCCACCACCACCACCACGACCCAGAGACCCACCAGAGCCCAAACCACAGCCCTGTGGCTCCCAGCCCCCAGAACCACCGCTGATCCTCACTCCTACAACCACAGAGAGAGGGAGAGGCACCCGGCTAAAACCACCCCGGCTGGGGAGAACCGAGATCCGCACGGCCGCAAGCTGGTACCCGCCACGCATAAACCCTCCAAGACCAAACCCACCCGGAGGAAGAACGGAGGACAGAAGGTGGGGTACAAGTGTGTGGGGTTGTATAATTTAGGCATATGAAACTTGTGGATAACCGAGAACAATTTTGGGGATGTGTAAAAAAGGCACAATGATATTTTTTATTTTTTATGCAGTGCACTTCCTAGAGGTAACTTATTTTTTTATTATTGTGTAAATTAATTGTCAGAATTTTCTTCATATTTTCAGCCTTGATATATATATATATATAAATATATATAAAAATATATATATATATATACACAACTTTCTATATAAACTGTATTATGTATATATATATATATATATATATATTTGGGGCGGCTGTAGCTCAGTGGGGTAAGAGGGCCGTCCTGCAACCCCAAGGTTGTAGGTTCGATCCCGGCTCTCCCCATTAGTTGCAAGTCGAAGTGTCCTTGAGCAAGGCACTGAACCCCCAGTTGCTTCCCGGGCGCATCACTGCAGCCCACTGCTCCTTAATAACTAAGGATGGGTTAAATGCAGAGAACTAATTTCCCCTTGGGGATTAATAAAAGTGTATATTTAATTTTTTATTTAATTTATATATATGTATATACATTATATATAGAAAGTTGTGTAAATAAGAGTTTATGAGACACTATTAGAGTATTATTTGCTTCGATGCAGAGCTTGTGTGGCTGTAGAATGGGCCTTTTAAATAATAATGAATCACTTATTCATTATTATTCAACAAGAAAAGTGGACAATTACTCCTTTTACTCAATTACCAACATATATTTATCCGTGCAGGTGTTGACGAACGAGTACGAGGACAAGTACGAAGCGGGCAAGCCGACCGCCAGTGATCCGGAGGAGGCGGAAACCTTCACTGACGTCAGCCCCACCAAGAAGGTCAAGGGCAGGCACGAAAAGCACGACAAGAAGAAGAAGAAGAAGAACGACAAGGCCGCCAAGAAGGCGGAGAGGAGAGCAGGAAAGGCAGGGAAGGAGGGAAAGATCGGAGGCAAGAAAAATGGAAAGAAGCCGTCTAAGTACCCGGAGAAAGAGGACTACCCAAAGCCCACTAGGAAGCCAACGCCCCCTGCAAAGGGAACTCTGGCGTCCTTCCTGGACTACTTTGAAAACAGGAGGCGGCTGCTGGTGAGAGCATGACATAACTCGCTACCTCTCTCAACCATCTCCCAGTACAGGCGGGTTCGACTCTTTCCCCCCGAGAGTTCGACGTGAAGATCGACACCATCGTCAATCCTGTTTAATTTAAGGCTACAGCCAGCGACCGGTGAGCTTAGCATAACACCTTGAGATCGCGGGAAGCAACTAGTCTGGAGCCAGGCTCGCTAGTCTTTACGTAAAGCTATGACTCCTGGCTGTATCTTCATATTTCATATAACAATCTTCTCATTTACCTCATTTTTAGCAATGAAGCCAATATACATATCGTTAATCTATTCGTTTTAATGTTCATTGTCAGCTGTCATTGAGTTGCCTCCATCAGTAGAATAAATTAGTCTCTTTCTGTACCCCCACATCACATGTGGTTAACATACAATGTCTTCCCACAACAAGCGACAGTAAAGCGACTTCTTCGAGCAGCAATGCAGCAGAAGTGTCTGACCGAACCATTGAAATGAGTTGTGGAGAGGGAGGAGGTGATCGAAGGTATTTTGCAACTCCAACTTCCAAAAAAAGAAAAAGAGCACTGGAAAGTTCTGCAAGTTTCGAAAGCCCAAGCATCTGGATAAGGAATCAGTTGCTGATTAATTAATTGTTGCCGGTCAACAAACCGGCAAAACACCTCTGCGCTTTCCCTCTCTTTCCCCTTTTTATGGACTATAATGTCTTTTCTTAAATACTCACACTGAGGTGGTCGGTAATATGAAGAGGCATGAAGTGTGTGCAGCAGCTCTCTGATACAGCTGTGTGCTAACAGACTGTCTGACTCTGTTTTGCAGCCGGTGTAGATTCTTATCACTGCAGGAAATATGCCCCCCCCCCCCCTCCTTCGCCTGCAGGTCAATGTAAACATCACTTCTCCAGCCCACTGTGTATGTGCATGAGTTTTTTCTTCTTCTTCCTCTCGTTGCCTAAATATGACGCCGTAACCTTCTCTCTCTTCCTCCAGCTGATTACGTCCCCCGGCGAGGAGAGCAATATGTACGTCGAGCAGCGGGACGAGTACCTGGAGTCCGTGTGTGAGATGGCCATCAGGAAAGTCTCCATCATCACCATCTTTGGCTCCCTGACCAACTCCACCATGAAGATTGACCACTACCAGCTGGGTACGTTTTGACTTCTGTCGACGGTGAAATGAAATCAAAATAAAACGGCAACAAATGTTGAGAGATGGATGATTGGCAGTTCTCTCAGGCACGAGCGGGAACTCATCTGACCCTTCCGTCTGCTGGGGCCAATTGCGTCCTCCGTCGGGCCGCCATTGGGCCTCCCATCTTCTGAGTCATGGATAACGAAGTCTCCGTGCTCGTTTTCCACATTTAAAAAGATTAAGCGACGACAGACGTTGTTTTTTTTTGTGATCAAATCTTTTATTGTTTTTTGAGATATGCACATGCAAAGGAAAAGATGTATACATTGTATGTACACAATGGCACTCAGACAAAAACATCAAAATAACAGATCCAAATAAAAATAAATACGGGTATACATGCAAAAACCTGCATACATATTGACATATATATGCACATATTTGCATACCCTAGTACACATACATACATAATGTAAATGTACCCCCCTCCTACTGTTGGCGACACCCACCCCCCTCATACATCTCCAGCTATTATATAAGGGAATGTATTATATTATGTTACAATTATATATATTGTTGAATGTTGCTTAAAGCCGTGGACCAGGATAAGATGGTTCTTTCTTTAGCACCGTGTATTCTGGCGATTGATAGTTCCATATTCACTGTATCAAGGTAGCGAGCTAACCACTGGGGTTTCGTAAGAGTGCGCCGTTGTTTGATGTTGTGAGCATTCAACTGCACTTCACGCTGCCGAATACCAACGTTTTGAAGAACGCATTGCGTCCTTTTGCTTCTGTTTTTTTATCATTTTTAATCCTACATACAGGACTGTCTCAGAAAATTAGAATATTGTGATAAAGTTCTTTATTTTCTGTAATGCAATTAAAAAAACAAAAATGTCATGCATTCTGGATTACAAATCAACTGAAAAATATTGCAACTTTTTTTTTTTTTTAATTGCTGATTTTATGAGAAAGCTTAAAAACTCTAAAAAAAATATCTCATAAAAATTTAATTTCCTCAGAAAAAAATGATTTATAACAGCTGAGTGTTTGTCAAGGCTCAGGAAACCCTTGCAGGTTTTTCGAGTTAATTAGACAACAATTCATGATTTTTTTTAATACCCTACTAGTATTTTTTTTTTTCTAATATTTAGAGATGAGATATTTGAGTTTTCTTAGCTGTAAGTGTTAATCAGCAATAAATAATCATCAAAAAAAGGCTTGCAGTTATTTTGTTGTTTTGTACATGAATGAATGATATTTTTTGTTTTTTTAATTGCATTACAGAAAATAAAGAACTTCATCACAATATTCTAATTTTCTGAGACAGTCCTGTATATAAGAAATCCGCAGCATATTTTGCATCTTTTAACATAATACTTTAATGAATACCCAGACAACATTTGGTCAAAACATGTAGATTCCTATCGACGCCTCCAGCTATCGTAGGCTACTTACCCGTTACACTAACTACAACTCTGCTCCCTTCTCGAAAAATATAACGGAACAGCTGTTCTGCTATCTTTCCTTCATGTACAGTAGATGATCCAGTGTGACATCAGTAGTTCAATAGAAGTTATCTGCCTCGTTCCAAAATGTTATTATTTCTTTCTTGAACAGTCAGGGAACATGTTTTTCAGTCACATTTTCACGACACGCTGCTTTCATTGTCTTTGTACTGACGAGAGTGCGTGGGTCTCCCTGTGTGAACTGAGATGACATCATACCAACGCACACGCTCATCTCGTGCCCTCGTGACAGCTTCTAGAAAACCTCCCTTCTCTTAAACAGCTCAGAGACGCTTGTTTAAAAAGAACAACACCTCTGCTGGTTTTATGAAATGCGCCGTGACATCGTCGAAATCGTCTGCTTCTTTGGGGAGAATTTTAGGAGTCCGTCACTCCCGCGTGACAGACGAGGTTTTACCCAGATGGATCGCTGGAAAAAGGGCCGCTCTGACATCCCCCGCCCTCCCCCGAGATCGAGCAGATCCAGCTCGGTTACGCTTTTGTTCCACGTACAGTACATACCGGTGTGTGTGTGTGTGTGTGTGTGTGTGTGTGTACTGTATACAAACAAGCGGCTCTTTCAGTGTCGCCCCTCCCTCCGTTAGAGTGACCTCATAGCGTTTGGGTTTTAAGATCGGTCGGTGTGTGATGTGCGTTGGTTTTTTGTGTGTCCTTCTGTGTGTATGTGTGTGTCTGCTGTCTGCAGCGTGTGCCGGGAATTTCCTGACTTGATTGCTCACACACATAAAACGGCAGTGTGCGTGTGTGTGTGTGTGTGCGTGTGTGTGCGCGTGCTAATTCACCCCCTGGTTCATCTTTGGGAAGGAAACGTGTTTGGACCTGAGCAATGGAAAATATATTTTCCATTGCTCAGGTCTCAGAGCTGAACACTCACATTGTGTTTATTATGGTTTATTTCATGGGAAAACGCATCATCACAATCATACTTAGTTTTCCACAGAGAAGTCCGACAGTTATGTGACTTTACTTACGGTTGTCTGAGAGATTTTATGAGTCAAATGTGACAAAACCTTCAGACGTTTATATATCTTACATATTCTTATGTTTAGGTTTCACAACTATAGACTATTTCGTAATGAGATCACACGATACGCGAGCAACATTGTCCCCTTCCCAACTTCCTACCCCCTTCCTCCTCCCTCCTACCTCCTTGCTCGGACTACACCTATCTTTGAACTGCTCTCCATACTACAGACCTGTACGTTTTGCTAAATCTGTCCACAGACAGAATTATAAACAACTCAGAACCGGACTCACAGGGGGGTGAAAACCTTCACAACACGTGGCGTAAATTAATAAAACACAAGCTGTGTCTCTTTCGTTCTCCAGAAAAAGACAAGCCTATGAAGGGTCTTCGCCAGGAGGACTTGGAGAACCAGGATCTGATCACAGAGCTGAGGAAAGAGTTCGGCATGATCCACGATGACTTCTACATGGTCCTCACCGACGGCGACATGAGAGTCAAGGTAGGAAGTCACTCCGCTGGACGCGTCCCGGTTGATACGTTGAGGTCCGTCCAAAGACACCTCCGTCTTTTTGAATGAATTCGGGAGGAAAAAACTGGAGCTCGCTCCCACAGCCTTCTTCTCCTCTGCGGGACCTTCAGGAACCACTTCCTCTGATCTATCCGTACTTTGAATATGATACGATATTTTAATAAGCATGATTTTAAACATACGGGGAGAGTACTTCCTTACCATTTATATGGCTGAAAAATACACTAAAAATACAAAATACAAAAAAATACTAAATACGAAAATGTGAACAAATACACAAAGTACAGGTAGGAGGTTTTCTCCCATGTTTCCTGGATAAGTTTTGGAGGTTGGAGGTTCTTTACTTTGGCCATCGATTGGCCCTTCATCCTATCTTTTTTCCCTTTTGAAGATGGTTGGACCTGTCCTCTCACTGCCCTCACGAAAACACTGTTTTAATTCACCCGACATTACATTTCCCCCACACCTGTGTGTGTGTGTGTGTGTGTGCCAGGGTAAATCTCCGGGCTGTTTTTGAACAGGTTCCTCAAAGGGGCCAGTGTTCCCCTCCGAGGGACAGAGACTGGGCCGCCTGTGAGCGGACCAGGATGTGGGTGTATGAGACAGAAAGTGGCAGAAAGAGAGAGAGAGAGGTGTGAAAAAGTGAGAAGGAGATTCAGCGCAACCCGAGGAAGGTGTGAGAGCGTGTGAGATATATTCACGCTCAGGTTGTCGAGCATTTCATAAATTAAATGGGAGGCTGTTTTGTTTTTGGCCTTGTGCCGCTTCCCAGAAGTTGTTGTGAGGAATGTTCGTGATGTGGACCACACCGCACACCAGACCCACAAACATGAACTCCACTTCCTCACTTTGCTGTACAACAGTGTAATAACCATTGTTTAAAGCAATGGGATTCTATTTGCATGCGCTTTGTGCCTTTTGCAGATTCCTCTTATTTCCCTGATTCATCCCGTGGTTTCACCACATTTTTGGAAACGAGCGTAACTGGTTCCCGTCGATGTTCTTTTGTCAGCAATCCTACGAGGTTCCCATCGCCATGAAGGCTGTGTTAAACTACGTCGACACCTTCTCCTCCCGCATCCGGGAGATGGAGCAGCAGAAGAGAGACGGGGTCGTCTGCAAGAAAGAGGACAAGCCCAGATCGCTGGAGAACTTCATCGCCAGGTAAAGTTGTTTCTCGAGGTTTTAAAAGCACTTTACGGCCAAAAGCATGTCTTTATGGACGTGGCTTTTGCGGAGCATTGTTTGATGATTTCATGAAGCCGTTTACCACACTATTGTCTAAAATATCATTAATGTAGCACTAAACTTTCACTTCAGTATTACTTGCCCAAACCATTGCAAAATGAACTCTTAAGTATACAAAAGTATGGTCGAATAGCACTTATTTTAACGTGCATAAAAGCAACAAATAAATATCTATTTCTTGAAATTGGCTTTAATAAAGCTGTCGGATGAAAATTGTAGTTGTTGACTTCGTGGAGTGTGTTGCGAAAGAGTTGGTTGTCAGTATTAGTGGGTGGTCCCAAAAGGCGGCTTCATGAAACAGCTGTTGTTTTGCTCGACAATCAGCTGGAGTGCAATTTCCAGCAGCCGGTCTGCGAGTGTTCCACGAAAATTAAAAGTACCTCAAGGCTAAATCTCTGCACTCGCATATTTTCCTCAGATGTCTAAAGCAGACTTTTGTTTCCATGGAGACCTGCATTTCAGCTTCAGATCATCGTGCTGAGATCTGGCAGTTTTTAAAAAAAGAAGAAAAAAAAATTTGTTCCCATAATTCGGGTGTTGTCACCCTGTGGCGGTAATGGTACGGCAACACGTTGGTGTACGAGCACAGACTCCTCGTCTGAGCGCCGAGCTTTCACTGCTGCCCCGAGAAGTGCCACTTAAATCCAGGCGGAAACTTTCTGTGATTGCAGGTTCCGCTGGAGACGTCGGCTGTTTATCATTTCCGCCCCCAACGACGAGGAGTGGGCCTATCAGCAGCAGCTCTACGCCCTGGCCAGCCAGGCCTGCAACCTCGGTGAGTCAGCCCGCCTGACTGTGACCGGTCAATTAACTCTTTAGAGGAGGGGAAGTAAATGTCTCACCAACAAAATCATGGGAGAATAATGTTTTAAATGATGGCTTGATAATCTGTAGTTATTTTTGTGTCTTTTATACCAACTCATGCTTTAAAGCCACGATTAATATTACTTTGTTTCGCTCTCATTTTGACATTGTGGTGCTATTTCATGCCTTTAAGGGCTGTGAGGACTTTCTCCTTTGGAGTTGTTTTCTGTCCTTTCTGTGTGTGCTCAGCCAGAGGAGCTCCGCCCACACTGACGGCTCTTCCTGCGCTCCGATCTACTTCCTGTTGCTGCAGCCACACGAAAACAAATAAACAACAAAAAGAAATTTCAAAAAAAAGAAAGCTTAACCTCCTACCTGGATGAAAACATGCACAATCTGTGAGATGAAGATCTTTTCCTTCCACAGTCGGTCAACTTTTTCACGGCTCCTAAAATGTTACAAAAAAATAAAAGACATTTATCTAAACTTTGCAAATCTCAAGAGCCTGATGTGTCTTGACAGATTTATGCGAGATTAATGTAAACCTGTAATGGGCCTCAGTGACCTCCACATATCTGCAGCTGTCTGGAGTCCCCCCCCCCCCCCAACTTGAACCTCTTGGTTATAGGGATTCATTTTTTCCTAGTTCTCACTTCTTTTCCCCCGAACTTTCTCATAATAAATGCATTTGTCACATTCATGCCTTATGCACTATCTGCCATCTGATAAATACAGTTTAACTCGGTTCTGGGAATTATTAGCAGCCATGGAATGGAACATTAAAAAAAATAACTATGTTTTTTGTTTAATTACCTGAAAATAAGGCGCGGTGTGTTTTTTCGTGAGCTTCGAGAGAGAGAGAGAGCCTTGTTGTGTTTTTATGTGACCAGAAGGCCCCCGGAGTTCTCCAAAACGCTCGTGAAACTGGTAAAGGCGAACATCGTAACCACGGTTCTGCTCCCGATGGCTCACGTTGTACGGCAAGTTAGAAACCGGTGCAGCCATCGGTGACGTTGTGTCTGGAGTGAAACCGGTGGAGCTTGTCTTGCTTTTCAGCGGACCCAGACCCGGTGTCTTTGAGGACTCGTTCCCCCCATCGCGTGTTGCTCTTGGCTGGGTTGGCACAAAGGCCCGTCCTGCTGACGGGGCTGGAGGAGGCCCGGGAGGTTGGATCCTGGTATTCAGCACTTGGCTCTCACCGAGTAAAGCCCGTGTTGTCCTGTGTGGGCTTTCTCACTTCAGAGGAAACAGAGTTTTTCTGGCAGGACTCTCCGGACCACCGCTCTCGCCTCCCTTCGCCTACAACCCAGGGCTTAGAATGGTTTCAATAATGAGACGAATCAGCTTTCATAAGCAGGACTGGGGGTTACAAAACAGTTGGTCAGCATATTACAGTCACAATGTTCCTGTTTAAACTCTTTACTCACTGAAATATATTCGCCTCTCCCTGATGTGTGTTGTCCATGTGGTTGTCGTTGGCTTCGTGACATAGGTCTGAGGCACATCGCCATTCTGAAGTTGACCGGCACAGAGACTACGGATATGGGCGGCGTCTTGGAACTCTATCCTATCAATGGTAAGAGCTTTCTCATTTTAACCCTCCTGTTACCTTTGGGTCAATTTGACCCCATTCAATGTTTAACCCTCCTGTTACCTTTATATTTACTAACATATTTTACCCTTGGGGTCAATTTGACCCCCGCAATTAAAACCTCCAGAAAATTATTAGAATTAATATTGTTTCCCAAGTTTAAGTGTGAGGTACTTTATGTTTGTTTGTTGACTCCCTAAATAGCCCTTTAAATATATAAAAAAGTTGATATTTCTTATATGTTTGACACAGTGAAAAACAGCCTGGGGTCAAATTGACCCGAAAGAACACCGACATTAAACATTGAATGGGGTCAAATTGACCCTAAAGGTAACAGGAGGGTTAAGTAAAGTGTCTTAAATATGCATTCTCTACTGACCAACAGGGGGCGACTCCTCTTGTTGCAAAAAAAAAAAAAAGTGAGATTGTGTAGAAGTCTGAGAGAATGACTCTACTTCTCTCTTGAATTATTCCCTGAGTAAACATTGTAAACAAGAGTTTATGGTCTCAATCTTTAGTTTCAAGTATACTTCACTACTGCATGATGTTCATTTCGTAAATGATGGTCCATTAAGAGTCAAACAGACCATAAAGCATGCTTTAGGGCGGGGCCACCCTGTTATTGACAGGTTGTGTTCCCTTTTATAGTGTGTTTAATGTTTGTGTTACTGTTTAAAAATATGCAGGGTGGTACTTCTGTCACAAAAACCCAAGATGACAACAGACAAAATGCCTAAATGGAGGCTTGGAAAAGTCCGTCCACAAACCAATGTGTGATGTCACGGTTTATACTTCTTATAAACAGTCTGTTTCACAACTCCACAAAATGGACTCTAAGTTTAAAAGACCACTTACTATTTCACCACGTCCCCAGAGGAACCTCAAAGGCGGTTATTTACAAAAACACTCGACATGTACATGTGTTCCTGCTGGAGCATCAAAATAGATAACCTGGTCTTTGAACAAACATACTGTGCTGGGAAAAAATAAACGTGAGTCAAGCTTATGCAAACCGTGACCTGTTGCCAGCGGGTTCTGCTTTCTGCTTTTGGCATTCAAGCTCAAGCAATTGGAGATTCAGTGAATGTCAAACAAGTCTGCAAAGGAGCAACACGGCTGCAACATCTTTTCCTCTGCTCCGTCCAGGGAGCGCGACCGTGGAGCGCGAGGGGCTGTCGGCCAACCTGGTGAAGGACGTGAGGGACTACTTCCAGATCAGCTCAGAATACTTCTCCATGCTGCTGGTGGGGAAGGACGGCAACGTGAAGTCCTGGTACCCCTCCCCCTTGTGGTCCATGGCCATCATCTATGACCTCATCGACTCCATGCAGCTGCGCAGGCAGGAGATGGCCATCCAGCAGTCGCTGGGCATGCGCTGCCCCGAGGACGAGTACGGCGGCTACGGCTACCATCAGCACGGCTACCAGGACGGATATCACCAGGGCTATGGTTACTAACCCCCCCCCACACACACACACACACACACACACACACTCTCTGCCTTGCAGCTGGGCACTGTCGGCCCTCTTCCTTTTCACCCATGACTTTTTTCCTCCTCCCTCCACCGGGCGGTCGGCTCAGACAGTGACGTCCTTGAATGTTTCGTAGCACTTCGTGAAAGCCTCAAAACGGTCGCTTTCACCTATCCAGACCTTCGATAGATATCAAAAATATGCTGCAAGTCATCGTAGTTTTGCAAGATGCTTTGATTCGAGCCGACTAGTCAATACGTGTATAAATGAGCCGGAAGGTTTAGAGATCTGTTGTGGACTTTTTTTGGGGGGGGATTTGTCATTTTAAACAGTGTTTTGCACATTTATTATATCATCCGTCTCCTTCCCTTGACCTTCTAGGTCAAATTTACATATTGATTTTATCAGCGCACACCTTTATTATTTTGTAGATAAGGGGCTAAAATAAGACATATGTATTTATTGGGACCATCTTGTTGCATTTGAGGTGCAGTTATCGATTATTTTATGAAAAGAAGCTGTCACATTATTTCTCTTTTGTAAAATTGCTGTTGCTATACAATGTTCCTATTTATACTCTATTGTGCTATATGACAAATAAACATGTGTTTACTTCCAGGAATGGTCTTTGAATTGATTGCTGGACAGTCCAGTCAATTTGTGTGAATATTTTAAGACTACATCTCCTCCTGGTGGCCTCGAGAGGCGCTGAAAGGAAACGTTTGACTGTCGTCGTGCATAAGGACAGCCCCTTCCTGTATTCAAAATATGTGGTGTACGACAGTAGGAATGAAAAAACAGTACGCCCACCTGCATTGCAATTTTAATCATCAATATTTCATTATTGAGACAAATTGAAAGTTTTGTGGCACAAGAAGAATCTTAAAATAAATATATTTCACGGTATTTCAGTCAAACCACATCAATGTTACACCATGTGACCAAAAGAAAGAACTGTCCGAGGCCAAGTGGGAGAACCCAGAGCCACGTTGTTGTGCTTTCAGAAACCCAGAGCGTACAATCTTGTACGTTCTGTAAATGCTCATCGCTCTGGTTCACGTCGAAGACAAACACACTGCGGAAAAATAGAAAGCCCTGCGCACTGAAACGGAAACATCGGTCGTGGAAACACACGTCTGGGTAATGTATTTCTGAAGTTACCGTTTTTTGTGCTGGAATGCGGCGCTTCGGTTTCCCGCGTCGTTTAAATGTCGGCCGACGTCGCCAACGGCAACGAAAAACAAGTATAAAGCCTGATGCAACCGCACAACTGTGTGAAGTCGAACCCCTGGATCGCCACACGGCGTGCACACGCCGACAGGACTCGTGAGAAGACATCGACTGTCCGCAGCGGAAAGCCTCCGCGATCCCAAATGGCGTCGCTCGCGTTGCCTCGACAACGTAAATGACAGCACTGCGAGGCAGACGGGCACATTTTCAAAACATACACAACACCCTTCGCTATGGAAGACTTCATCGCGTCGTCCGCGTCCGCCTGCTGCCGGTCGTTCAGAGGGGCGCTTTTGGCGGATTGGAATCGGCGGCCGCGAGGACGAGCCCGCGCCGCGACTTCCCGGCGGCGGCGGCGAAGAAGAAGGACATCTCTTCCGTCTTGGCGGAGAGCCGGCACTACAAAGACTCTTCCTCGGATTCGCTGTCCGTGTTGGGCTTGGTCAGGAGCTCCAGCTCCTCGCCGTCCTGCGGCAGAAAACGCAGAGAAAAACAGTTGAGCGCACGCGGAAAAGACCGGAAAGGGATTTTGTGCGATAAACATCACTGTGTCACCAAGCGTTAACTTTGTGATTTCAACTCCCTCAAAGTCCTGCTAACCCCAGGACAGCGTCCTCACGAGGGCCCCGTAGAGATCCGTTCCGTTTAATCGCTTCCTCTTTCAAAATAAAACAGACCGCGCGGACCGAATGACATTACGTGAGGTAATAATGCGCCAGCAGGAGTCTGAATGCTGTTTTTATCGCCGGGAATACGGTTTCCTCCAGCGCTGAAGAAATCACATTATAGGGAAATGAGAGCCAAGTTTCCGACAGAGAGCTTGGTATGCGCGTGGGAGGAGGGGAAGGGGGGGAGGTGAGTAACGCTGCGTCTCAGGGGAAAGTGTGTGTGTCCACGTGACGAGTGAAGAGGTGTGTGTGTTCCGTGTGTTCCGTGTGTTCGCTCCCTACCCCTCTGGACCTCTCGAACACCTCTCCGTTGATGACCCGCAGTTTCTCCTGCTGCAGGCTGTGTTCCAAGTCCCTGGGCCGGCTGGTGTTAAAGATGAAGATGGCCAGCAGGACCGTGGGCGCCTGGAGGAAGAAGTTGAGCGAGGGGTGGAAGTCGAAGAGGAAGAGGGAGAAGCCGGTGACCAGAACGGTGGTGATCTGGCCCGTCAGCACGTGGAACATGTTGTCTCTGAATTTCAGGATGAAGGCCACAGATAAACCCAGGGCCGCTGAGGAGAAGACAGAAAAAGAGTGTGAATGTGCTCTTTCAAGAACTTATCTTATGAGGACACACCTAGAAAACGTAGTGCGCCATACCCATGTGGAGTGGTTTTATAAAATTTAATGATTTGGTTTATTATAAAATAATGCAGACAATGTACAGAGCTAAAGCAAAGTCACTGCCAGACTGTGTACAAAGTTTATTTTCAATACATGAGTGTAAATATGATTTGAGAGATGTTTGCAAGTTCACGGTACAAAAGGCTAAAAAAGGGATTAAAAGAAGATGTATTTCTGTTGTCGGAGTCCAATTATGGAATAATGTTGAAATAGAAGTAAGAATGGCGAACTCCTTTTTGTTTTTTAAGGGAATTATTTATAAAAAAATCCTTGAGTTATAAATGTAATTAAAAACGGATTAATATGGAAGATGTATGTGGTAGTATATATAAATATATTTTGTTTTTTATCTTGTTTATTGTTGGTTTTTTTGTTTTTGTTTTTTCTTTATTTTATATTAATTTTCTGATTAATTTTGATTTCAATTTAGGATAGGTATTTATAAGCATTATTTTTGCTTCTACCTATACCTTTTCAGTCTTTCTCTTTTGTATTTAAAAAAAATTATAGGATAATATTGTTTTGTATTTGATTTGATTGACTGAATAAAAATACAAACAAAAATACAAACAAACAAACAATACCCATGTGGAGTGGTTTTAAGAACTTATTTGGAGTTTTCTCGTCACTGTCTTTACAATATAAACACGAGCGTTGGTCCTTTGCTGAAAACGACCCGACAAGTGACCTCTTGTAAGTAGTTCAAGGTCACAAAGTGCGACTACAGTGGATGTAGCGTGGTTTTGTTCCATCACCGCAAACAGCCGGACGCCGCTGGGAAACATCGGCAGCATGGAGACGAGGGTTTGAGTCCTCTCTCCGACCAGCCATCAAACACAATCTTTCCATATTCCTATTCGTGATATTTATCTCTATCCTAACCTAAAAAAAAGCAATAGTTTGACATATTTGGAGTTAGATGAGTTGATCGATACACGGATGTGAAGCTACAGACAAAAAGTTGTTTTGCTTAGCATGAAGAAACAGCTTCCAACGGTAAATTGTTTTTTTTTTAGTTAAAAAAAGATCCACGGGGGCCATCGGATCAGAAAACACATCGGAAGAGTTCAGTATTTAAGCGTCGATCACTCACCGGTGACCAGCACCAGACACAGGGAGTAGACATTGTGTCCATGGAGGAGGCCACAGTGTGCGGTGAGGCCTCGTGCCTCCCTGCCCAGGCCAAGGGTCAGACCATTAAACACCACACCAAAGCCGTACCTGCAAAACCACAAAGGACTTTGGGATCAGCGCTGAATTCAGCCGCGTGTCCTTTGCCTTTTTAATGTTCTTCGCAAGTCGACCTCTCACAGTTTACTGTTCTGGATGAAGATGCTCTGGGTGAGCTGGTCTCCTTCTTTGAGGATCTTCTCATTGTAGATGTTGGCCATGGCGGAGATGAAGCACTGGAGGAGCAGCAGGATGTGACCCACACCCAGAGAGCGAAGCCTCTCCACCGCCCGGTCCCTCCAGGCCTGCCCGGGCAGGGAGGACACCCACGATTCAGTGGCACTGTGGCGGAAGAAAAGATGTGAAATCAAAAAGAACATCACGACAGAGTTGGACAATGACTCTCACTCGCCGCCTGGAGAGTCAATGAATTTAAAATACGGATGGAGGCGCCAGGCCCTGACAGGAAAGACGGTGACCTGCTGTTCCTCATCTGCTCCAGCAGCTGTGTGTAGAGAAGGCAGGAGTTGGTGGGGGTGGAGAGGGGGTTTGAGTGGAGCCCTGGCAGAGCGATGGAGTTTTGGCTGCCCTCTGATCCCGTCGTCAAGGAAACAATGGACAGGAAGAGGATAAATAACGCTGCCCACTGAACACAGGACAGGCGCCTCCTAGAAAGAAAAAGGTGAGGGAAAAAAACAACTTGAGTTTCATTCACGGGTTGACGTGAAGCTTTTTTAAATTTTTTAAACAGTATAAAATATGTAGCTTTGTAATTTGGACAAAATGATGCACGCAATGTAGATGTTTGAAATGGCGTGAGAATAAAAAGTTAACGTCAGGGTTGTTTCGCGTTGCTGTCGCAGAGGAACAATAACAACACATGCATCGTTCTACAGCGTAGAAACCTCACTTTAAAGACACCGAAAGAACATTTGCAGTCGCTTTCTCTTCAAATGTTTTATATTTGGTTAAGTGGAAGATGTATCTTCTAAACAAGCCCAAAACAAATATAAAAAGCATAATAGCATGTCATGTATCAGTCAAACACACACACACTATCGCACTAGAACAAAACATTACAGGGGGGTCAGTTGAGACGCTTACTTCAGAACAACTCTGAAGAGTACAGCTGTGGTCAGGATGACAAAGTTGGAGAACAGCACCGCCATGGCCTGGGGACACGAGGAGGAACCGCTGGTTACAGATAAACAGCACAGTGATAGCGAAACGTGAGAACTGCATTAAAAACGGAGTCTTTGAGCGAGGACATTTTGTAAACGCTGGTGTGACATAGAAAGGGTTAAATCTGCATTTAGATTGTTCGTGGTGAGCAACTAACTGGACGTAGTGCAACAGACAGGTCTCCAGAAGCCCCGGTGTAAAGCTAACGCGCACAATATGTCCCTCGGGTAGCGGTGATGTGAATGAATATTCAATTCTTCACTCACAGGCTGCAGGTAGGTCATCACGTAGAAGATGATGAGGTTGTCGAGGAAGTAGAGGAAAGCAGGGACAGCCCACTTCAGGGAATTGAGGAAGGAGGAGCTGGAGGAAAAGCCGAGCTCTCTGCACGATCGTCCCTCTGGAGGGACAAACAAGAAGAACAAATAAACACACTATCACACACACACACACACACACACACACACACACACACACACACACACACATAAACATGGCGAGACAGCTGGGGCTTCCATGTGTACCTTTGACTATGACCCTGAATGACATCGCCAGACAGAAGATCAGCTTGAGTAACTCAGCAAGTAGGTTGACGGATGCAGGGAGGAAGTCGTACTTGTTCTCTGCAAATTTTCCACAAAGAAAGAGACACCGTGAACAAATGTTACATTGTTACATTACATGTCATTTATCAGACGCTTTTATCCAAAGCGACTGACAATAAGTGCATTTCAACCGAGAGTACAAACTAAGAACAACAAGAATACAGGAAGTAACATTTCCTCAACATAGTCGAACTACAAAAGTACCACAATAAGAGCTATTTAAGAGCCACTGAAGTGCTAATCTGTCCCGCACTTCATCACAACACACAGAAACTAGAATGGGCACTCGGTAGAGCGCATGCCTTCGCATATCACAAGATTGGGCATTGAATTATGAACATTTTGGCATTAGTTGCATGCCAATTGGATAGAAATTGACCGTGCTATGGTAAAAAGAAGATTCTGACCTATCCACGACCTTGACCTTTGACCCGATTGATCCCAAAATCGAATCAAATGGTCCCCGGATAATAACCAATCATCCCACCAAATTTCATGCGATTCGGTTTAATACTTTTTTACTTATGCGAATAACACGCATACAAATAAATAAATAAATAAATACACGGCGATCAAAACATAACCTTCCGCATTTTCAATGCGAAGGTAATAAACCCAAGCGTATCACATCTCTGTGGGGAAACAGAGAGTCACGTCGGTCAGTCACCAGCATTGGCGGAGAATTTAAGCAGCAGGATGCGACCGGTCCCCAGCGTTACGAAGCCCAGGCCGAGGGCCACGGTGTAGGCCGAGGAGCGCGAGCACAGCCTGGTGCACGGCCTGGAGCACGGATGGCAGCAGGAAACCATGGCAACGACTGGATCTGGATGCAGTCCAACCTGTTTCGACACAAGACACAGAGACAACACAGTACTCAGATTAAACTGGTGCCCAGTAGCTCAGGTACCCAACGTTTCCGTTACAGAATCCGTGATTGCAAAAGCAAGATCAATGCAGTCCTGAGGCTAAAGGTCCTTGAGGAGCAATGTGATGGATGTCGGTTTCAAAGCCAGGAGCTAATCGTAGACTATTAACCCTCTTATTACCTTTGGGGTCAATTCAATGTTTATCGTCTCACGAAAAGAATTGACATCATTTTTTTGCTTCATATTTCATGACTTTTCCTAATTTTTTAGGGACAACTGGGAACACATATTCTTCTTTGGGGTCAATTTGACCCCAGGCTGTTTGTCACTGTGTCAAACATATAAGAAATATCAACTTTTGTATTTATTTAAAGGGCTATTTAGGTAGTCAACATAAAGTACCTGACACTTAAACTTGGAAAACAATATTAATTCTAATAATTTTCTGGAGGTTTAAGTTTTAATTGCTTGGGTCAAATTGACCACAAGGGTAAAAGATGTTAGTACATTTGAAGATAACAGGAGGGTTAATAATTACCTCATGTAGCCTTGTTTGTAACACTTGACTATTAACCAAAACATCTGAAAGTGAAGGGTTATGATGTGCAGTCTTTATTACCTTAAATTGAAAATGCGGAAGGTTATGTTTTGATCGCCGTGTATTTATTTATTTATTTGTATGCGTGTTATTCGCATAACACAAAAAGTATTAAACCGAATCGCATGAAATTCGGTGGGATGATTGGTTATTATCCGGGGACCATTTGATTAGATTTTGGGATCAATCGGGTCAAAGGTCAAAATCTTCTTTTTACCATAGCACGGTCCATTTTTATCCAATTGGCATGCAACTAATACAAAAATGTTCATAATTCAATGCCCAATCTTGTGAAATGCGAAGGTATGCGCTCTACCGAGTGCCCATTCTAGTTGAAACTGTGTTAATTCAACTTGATGTGCTGCGGTGCTGTTCTGGTCTGAGCCCGTCTGGGCTTTTCGGAACCATCTTCCGATGCAGGATCAGGACCAGGCACACAAGTCGCACCAGAGGTCTCTATTATATTTAATAAAAATACCGGGAACACAAAGCTCCAGCGCTGGTAGCAATGACATAATATTTAGATATGTTTGGACTGTGAGTCAGACAAAACAAACACGTCTGATTAAAGGACGGATATAAAATAATAGCAAGCGAGCAGAGCAAGTGTGAGGCGCTAGCATCCCTCCGCTCATCCACCGTCGTGTTTCTGCGAGCAACCGGCGGAGGAAAAGCGACCCGCGCTTTCTTCTACACATTTCTACACGTACTTTCTGAGGCAGTCGACATTAAGATGTGAAAACAGGTGCTACTCACTTATTATTCCTCCTTCTTCCTCGACATAACGGCACTATTTCTCTTCCTGGTTCATCGGCGCATGCGTACTGTCACACTCAGGTTCCGTGATGACGTCATCCCGTAATGTGCCGCGCGTCCGTGTGATTCTCGTGAACGCGGACTGTCGATCGGGACGGTCTCGAGACTTGCCTGTCGCTCTGTACTTGTAGTAGCCTACTAGTACCACGATGATGTACTGGTGTATGTGGAGGAATACTTCATGGTGGTCCAGAGAGAAAGTACTACTACAGGAGAAGGATTCAGATATTTGTAGCATAATAATTTTAGCTTACAAGTCAAGTAAATGTCCTACATTCAAAGTTTTACGAAAGTAAAAGTACTAGTACTAAAGTAAGTATATGAGCATCAATCATAGATATTAAAGTAGCCTACCAATAATAAAAGTAATGCTGGGTAGCTTAATCTATTATCATTGATAACTATGTAATTGTTGATGTATAATATACTCGTGAAAACTACAACACAGGCTTACATTATTTGGAAGTATAAATCAGCGTAAAATACAAATAGTGATGTATAGTATAAGTATCTGAAAATAATAGACCTATTTGAGTGCATTATTCGAGTAAATGTACTACTAAAAAGTTGCCTAAAATGTTCTGCTATACTTTCTACTTCTTTACTAGTTTTGAGAGATAAATATTGTACTGTTAACTCCTAAACACACTAAATGTATTGCATCATGTCGTAATCACAATTGTCTCCACTTTGTCTGACATTACAACACAGCTTTAACGAGACAGTGACTTCACCCAGACAGACGGCTTTTTCCACACCCAGTGCAGGAAGTCTGTCCCTATAGAGATGCTACATCACAAATACTATCACCAGGCACTATATGATGTTCAGTGTGCTCACAGGTCCAAGGGAATTTAGATTTCCGACCCATAGAAGACAATACAGCTGTGTGAAGGTGATGCATCGTAAGTAATAATTAGCTATATATAGAATATGTTATTTATTTCACTGAAAACCAGTGACAGGAGGCCAAAACCGGGAAGCTGTACGGTCACTTGGTATGATTTAGGAGTCTTTGTGCTGTGGTTTGGATTAACTGCGAGTCAGTTAAGGTTGACAACTGACTCCATAATGAGAATTACACTCATGAAGGTGATGAATCTGTGTTATATGGACTTTTAAAAGAAAGGTGTTCTTCAAATTCTAAGTAATTCTGAATGAAAAAAAATCTGCAAGTAGTTTGTTAGATGCTTTTGATTAAATGATGAACGCTGATTACGCTGATTACGTCAAAAAAATTGTCAATTATGCAAGGTTCGGATTGGTTTGTCTCCACCTATCACAGGTACAGTTTCTCAAATGATGGCGTGTTTCTTTACAGGATCATTTCCGGGGGCCATTTTTAGTTTGAAGATATTTTCACCGTTATTTACATCGTCGTGCTGTTTTTTGGTTATGATGGGAATAAGCACACCCCTTTAGGGATGACTCACAGGACACATGAGGTTTCAATTAGAAAGAGAAAGGGAGAGAGAGAGAGATAAATGCAGAGACACAGTTCATTGCCCTGGGACATAATGTTTTAAAGTGTGTGTGTGTGTGTGTGTGTGTGTCAGTGACACATAAAGCACAGAGCGGACCTCCTCGTCAGAGCACAGCTTCTTCACTTGTAAAGCAGACCGGTTTCCCCTGGAGGATTGATCCCCGATATGAGGCTCCATTCCTGGACTGGAGCTTGGTGTCTCCTGCCTGTTCTGGTTCTGCTGACTGTCCCTCATGTCAAAGCAGCCCAGCAGCAGCCCAAGGAGAGACACTATTACATCGCTGCTGTGGAGATAGACTGGGACTACTCTGGCAATGACCCTCACAGGTAGCATCAATAATTACACTTTTGATCATTTTTATTTCATAATTTTTTTGGTATTAAATTTTTTGCATCATTACAAATATTTGAATTATGTCCACCCAAACTTATCTAAACTGAGTTTATCGCATTCTGTTATTCAAGTTGTGTGTGCCGGGTGTCCTTGTTTAATTTCCTTGGCAGCCTGTTATTTATCCTACGATAGCGTCACACAGTCACACGTACACACACACACCTACACACACACACACACACACATTAGTTGCAACATGTAAGGAAGTGTGTGCCTTTCTTAAAGTCCATATCTTGTTGATATGCTGCTGGTGTGAACAACATGTGTTTTCCTTGAGTGCTGATTCATGTTTTTCTTTGACTCCCTCAGGTTGGGTCCCACCTATAAGAAAGTGGTCTTTCGGGAGTATGACAAAGACTTCCGGCAGGCTAAGACTCATCCCTCCTGGTTAGGTAAATTCCCAAGAATTTCTTCTCCTGAAACACCCGTTTCTACTCACTCATAAATTTAGTGTATTTCCCAGAAAAAGTTGATATGCTCATCATGACGGTTCCCAACTCGCCCTTCAGCATTAATTATAATGACAATTTAAATGTGTTCAACTGATACATTTTATCTGAGTATATAAGTAGAAATATCACAGTGATTATGGACAGATTATACAGCTGAAGGTCAAACTAAAGCGTAAACCTGATTAGAAACAAAACCAATGCAGATGCTTCCGGCGGGGCACGAGGTTTCGCTAAATAGTGTGTTGAGTATGGAAATGATATGAATCATATGAAGGCCTTCGTTGTCACCAGATCTCAATTTAAATGAACACCTGAGGGAGATTTTGTTTTTGTAATTGTCAGGCAGTGCTCTCCACCCCTGTAATAAAAACACTGAATGGGGGGAAATCTTTTCGAGACTTTAATGTTCTTTTGACACGAGCAGCCTGCCTTTAGTTGGGCTTTTTTTTACTCCTTTGATATGTGTAGAACAGCACAGTTAGTGAATTACAGCAGCATGCAAATTTAGAGGAATATCACAGAAATAATTGTTAAATTGTTTCAGTATAGCTTCGGACTCTATGTAACTACTGTTTCACATTCTTCTACTCCTATGAACCGTAATAAATCAGCAGGCACTTAAAGGGACAGTTCACCCCAAAATCAAAATATAGTTTTTTTTCTTACTTTAAGTGTGAGTTGTGTATTTTTGGACATATCCGCCTTGGAGATATCTGCCTTCTATAATGGTTACTGTTAAGTTAAACCACAGACTTTGTTGTGAGCACATTCAATGAAGAACTGTTTTGTTTCATAGTCAACCACTGTCTCTTTAAGAATGGCCCAAATGAATATTTTCTAAATGTTCCTTATTACCAAAGAACATTTTGCTTTCCAGGGATGTTCCTAGCAAAACAAAAGTTGTATATTACTTCCCTTCAAGGAAAGTACCAAGTAATTAAGATAGCATAACAACATATGGACCAATTGTGAAATGGTATTTGCTGGTGCACAACAGTCAGCTATGAGTCACTATGACTTTACAGTGTTGTGGATTCCCAATAAACCTCAGTGTGTCCTTCCTCCGCAGGTCTACTGGGACCCACACTGAGGGCGGTGGAGGGCGAGACCATTGTCGTCACTTTCAGGAACATGGCCACCGGACCGCACAGCATCCACCCGCACGGGGTCGCCTACGGGAAGCAGTCGGAGGGTGGGTGCTTGTTAACACAGCTGCAGATGAATGCGACAGCTGTGGCAAACCACGAGAAAACAGCAAAACGTTCAGTCTTGTCCGTGCGGGTCACTGTGTATTGTGTATTTACACAAGATTAGCCAACGCAACAAACAGCCTTGTTTGTCTTTTTCTAAAATATTAACCAGGACGGGCAGGTTATCAGGCTCGAGCGTACAGAAGTCCAACATGGAAGCGTTGCGAAGGCTTCTGGGAAATCCCCGTCTGTGTCGAGTAACGGGAAATTACTGCAATTTTTGGATGTTGGAAATTGACATTAAGCTTGTCTTAATTTGCTTTTAATACAAAAGTCAAAGTGCAGAGTCATTTTAAATGTAAGAACAGCTTGAAGAAATTCTTCATTAAATCCTTTTTTGTTTTTTTCGGAGAGTCCATAATCTTTTTAGACCCCTGCTCGGCAATGGGATTTCATTCACTAGCCCTTTCCAATGTGAGTCTCTATTTATCCACAGCTTGGACTTTTAATTCAAGATGAATGCTCTGTCTCTTCTTGCAGGGGCCAACTACTTTGACAACACATCGCAGAAAGAGAAAGAGGATGACGTGGTGCAGCCGAACGGCCAGCACGTTTACCACTGGGAGGTCACGTCGGATGTGTCTCCACAGCCAGACGACCCCACCTGTCTCACCTACACCTACGTCTCCCACATAAATGTTGTCGAGGACTACAACGCGGGCCTCATTGGTACTTTGCTCGTCTGCAAGCCCGGTAAGCACGTGAACCCGTTTGCTGGGCCTCAGATCACAAAGTATCCAGTTACTGTGAGACCTTATTTTGGATCTCTCTCATATTCTCTCTTTCAGGCAGTCTGGATGAGTTGGGCCAGCAGGTCGGCGTCCATCACGAGTACGTGTTCCTCTTTGGGGTTTTCGATGAGGCGGAGAGCACGTACAGACCACGCAGGGAGGCCGACCACGTGAAATACACCATCAACGGCTACGCAATGGGATCGCTACCTGGTCAGTCTGTCCGGTCACTTATCGCTCGCTGAGTCCGCCGGTCGCTCAGGTGTCCTCGTGACTTTATAAAAAACATGACACACCTCAGACTGTTCTGGTTAATAGTCACTCGTCCGTTCTAAATCAGTGCCGAAGGTATTTTAAACTGCAAGTAGCCATGACAACAATGCTGATGCTTCACCCGGCAGCATTTTCCCGTAACCCATATGTCTTGTTTTCTGTCCAAAACCCAAGTTTAATTTTCATTAAAGACAAGAAGAAGAAAGCTGGAACCCTCAAACTAAACACACAAAAAGGACCGATGATTTAAGCACAGCCTGCTATTTTTTGGGTGTAATTATTTACTTAATAACATTTCAGACAAAAGTGAAACTGCCATTAAGGTTTCCTTGAGTCCTAGATGACGTCCTCAGGTAGCTTGAGAAAAACTGCAGGAACTCAATTATTTTTCCTCATTGACGGATTTCATGTTCATCACTTTTATGCTGACTAATCAAATGAATGTTTCAGCGCTTGATGAGTGCCCACTAAAAGGAATAAAGCACTCCGAGGAGTACTGATCTAAAAAATACAGGCAATCGTTGCCTTCAACTTGCTCATTATCTTTGTTTATACCAGAACGCCTCATTGTGAGCTTAATCATCACTTTTACTTTCACAGGTACACTATTGATGATGATCTTTGCTCTTGAGACTCACATTTGAATGGCAGGACGTCCTTATTTTTTAAATCCTGGAACAAAAGAGCTTTACGAGTGACTCAAGTAAATGATCTGAACGCTGCTTCCCACAGCTGTTTATATATGGACATATTTATAGTGAGCGGTACACGCCATGTGCAGTCGGTGAAGAGACATTCACCAGGTGTCCGGCACAGACAAAACAGTTGAGAGAGAAAAAAGGTGCACAAAGGGATCTACAGTTTCCTCTTCTGTGTCCAGATGTCAGTGTGTGTGCCTACGCCTCGGTGAGCCTGCATCTGCTGGGTATGAGCTCGGAGCCTGAGATATTCTCGGTGCACATGAACGGCCAAGTGCTGCAGCAGAACCAGCACAAAGTGTCGTCGGTGGGCCTCATCAGCGGCTCCACCGCCACCGCCAGCATGGTGGCGCTCCACACGGGCCGCTGGCTGCTCTCCTCGCACACCATCGGACACGTGGAGGGTATGAATAGATCCCCCCCCCCACAGATAGTGTTTATTTTTACCAATGTAACAAAATAATGTACAGGGGAAAAAACCGAGTTGTCTCTGCCGTTGCAGCTGGCATGTACGGGTTCGTGGATGTGAAAAGGTGCGACGGCTTCAGAGCACCGCAGCGAAGGATGACTGTGGAACAAAAACGACACAGCAGGGTGTGGACGTACTACATAGCCGCTGAGGAGATTATCTGGGACTACGCACCTGAAATGCCAGGACACATTGACGGGTAAGCAGCATTTACAGATACATTTGCAGGGCTCTCAAGTTTTGAAGACAGGCAAGAGTGACATTTCCATCAGCACCCCCCACCCCCGCAGAACGAAATTTTCAGATGTCAGTCGCGCGCAATTCCAGGATGCTTTATTTTCATTGTTTCAAGTTTCAAGTTTCAAGTTTTTATTGTCACATCCCCTTTTATACAAGTATAATCGGTTCGTGAAATTCTTATGTGCAAAACACCCGACAGCAGTAGCAGACTAAAAAAAAGAATAAGAATGAGAATAAACTATACAATATCCACACACAAAAAAGAAGAAAGTATTAACAATATATATATAAAACAATGTAATAGAATATACATCATGACAATATATATATATAAAACAATGTAATAAAATATACACTTTTTTGAGACTATATATATATATATGTATATACATACAATATATATATAAACAATGTAATAAAATATACACCATGGCCATAGATATTCACAGAATATGTTCTAGTGTGTAGTGTTAATGAGGGTCTCAGTCCTTGTTCAGCAGCCTGATGGCCTGACTGAAGAAGCTGTCCCTCAGTCTGTTTGTGCGGCACTTGATACTGCGGTATCGCCTGCCTGACGGTAGAAGGGTGAACAGTTTGTGGCGGGTGGTTATTGTCTTTCATCATCCGTTTGGCCCTGGCCACGCACCGCTTGGTGTATATGTCCAGGATGGAGGAAGCTCACCTCCAACGATGTACTGTGCCGACCGCACCACCCTCTGTAGTGCCCTACGCCCAGGGCGGTGCAGTTCCCGTACCAGACGGTGATGCAACCTGTCAGAACACTCTCGATGGTACTGGTGTAGAATGTTCTGAGGATGCGGGGGGCCATGTTGAATTTCCTCAGTCGCCTAAGGAAATATAGGCGTTGTTGGGCCCTTTTCACCACGTGAGTGGTGTGCGTGGTCCATGTGAGGTCCTCGGAGATGTGCACGCCGAGGAACTTGAAGCTGCTGACCCTCTACTGCAACTCCGTCTATGGAGATGGGGTGTGCTCTCCTCTCCGCTTCCTGTAGTCCACGATCAGCTCCTTGGTCTTCTTGACGTTGAGGACGAGGCTGTTCTCCTGGCACCACTGTACCAGTGATCCAACCTCCTCCCTGTAGGCTGTCTCGTCGTCGTCGGTGATCAGCCCCAACACTGTTGTGTCGTCAGCAAACTTGATGATGACGTTGGAGCTGTGCATGGCCGTGCAGTCGTGGGTGTACAGGGAGTAGAGGAGGGCTCAACACGCATCCCTGAGGGGCTCCCGTGTTGAGGGTCAGCGGCTCTGAGGTGGTACTGCCCATCCTCACCACCTGGCGGCGGCCCGACAGGAAGTCCAGTATCCAGCTGCACATGGTAGAGTGCAGGCCTAGACCTCTGAGCTTGGTGTCGAGCTTGGCGGGAACAATAGTGTTGAACGCTGAGCTGTAGTCCACAACCAGCATTCGCACACAACAGTTCCTCCCTCCAGGTGGGAAAGGGCGGTGTGAAGTGCCATGGCAATTGCGTCGTCGGTGGATCTGTTTTGACGATATGCAAATTGCCATGGGTCCAGCGTGGCAGGCAACATGGAACAAATGAAGTCCTTGACCAACCTCTCAAGCATTTACTGACAATCGAGGTGAGGGCTACGGGTCTCCAGTCATTCAGGCAGGTTACCTTGGGGTGTTTGGGGACAGGCACAATGGTGGACATCTTGAAGCTCTCAGGAACAACAGCCTGGGACAGGGAGAGGTTGAAGATGTCTGCGAAGACTCCTGCCAACTGGTCTGCACATGCTCTGAGGCGCGCCCGGGATGTGGTCGGGACCTGCCGCCTTCGGATGTCCACCCGCTTGAAGGCTCTGCGCACGTCAGCCTCTGAGATGGTCAGCAGGCTGGTCTCCTCGGGCGGCGCTGCCTTTGGCGGGCTGCCGTTCACGTCGAACCGAGCAAAGAATGTATTTAGCTCGCCTGGGAGGGAGGTAGAGGAGTTCTCTTCACCGCTGGTTCTCCCTCTGAAGTCCGTGATTGTCTGTAGCCCCTTCCACACACCTCTCACGTCATGGCTCTTGAGCTTCTCCTCCACCTTGTTCCTGAACTCCCGCTTGGCAGAGCCGATGGTCTTACGGAGGTCGTAGCGGGCTCTTTTGTATTCCGCCATATTCCCGGAGTCAAAGGCGGTGTTACGCGTGCGGAGTGCAGCGCGAACATCGCCATTTATCCACGTTGGTTGCTGGATTAAATTTTACCCAGATACAACAGATACGGGTTTTTTTCTGATTGGCTATTGTGTAGCCCATTTCTTTTTTTTGATTGGCTGATAAGTGGCTCCTCACAGCAGAACTCCAGGGGAGCGCTTGATTCCTCCACGGTGAGGGCGGCGCGGCCAGCTCATGTTTGCGCGCTGCGGCATATTAAAACATTAAATAGCCGAGAGTTTTTTTCAGCGTGAGAAATACGATGTGTGACGGGAGTGCGTGACTTAAGACCGAAATGCGTGAGTCTCACGCTCAATGCGTGACACTTGAGAGCCCTGCATTTGAAAGCATTGAATGCATCTCATAACTTTTTGGGCTATCAAGTGCACATGGAAAATGAATCAGGCATCACTGTGCAGCAAAATACATCCTTTGTGTTTGTGATTATGTAATGTGCTGAAGAATCTTCATTTATTGCTATCGCTATATTGAAATGACCTGATGTACAGCACACGTATGAGGAGTTATTTTCCTTTCTTTCACTCTGCTGCATCCATTCCAATATCTAAGCTCTTTAATCTCTATTTCACACAGGTGTCAACGCAGTGTTTTAAATGTTCCTGTTCTATAATGGAAGTCATATCAATGTCTCCAAAATATATAAATCCTCTTATGTGCAGGGACTTCAAGTTCCAGTATCTGAGGCAGTCGTCAATGCGCATAGGTGGGAAGTACAAGAAGGCGGTGTACACGCTTTACACAAACGCATCGTTCACTGAGACGTTGGAGCCCAAGCAAAAGAAAAGGGAGCTTGGGATCTTGGGCCCAGTGATCAGAGCGCAAATCAGAGATGTCATCAAGGTGAGACTATATTCAAAAATACATGAATACTCCACATAACACAACCATCACAAAACAAAAGAACCAGAGACTCCAGAAACACAAAACGAGAGCAAGACAAAAAGCCAGACAAACATGTAGGCATTAATACAGTGTATATTGAATGCGATAAAAGCAGAAAATTGCATTAAAAAAGAAGTATTTTCTCAAAACAAACAGGCGTCGAATAAAGAAACCTGGACGTTTGTGTTCTCTTTCATGATAAAGAAACTGCCTTCAAAATGCATTGCGGTACGGTCAGAAAGTGTGTTGACCGCAGCACATTGACATTCAATTCAAGTGCTGCCTGAAAGCTGGCAGAGCAAATGAGAGTAACACGCGCCTATTGGGTGAACAGGTGACACACAGTGCTCCTAAACATATGGGAAAGTCAACCAAAGAGCCTCTTTATGACCAAAGTAGTGGAATATTTTGGAATTGCAATGCCAGTTACCAGCCTGAACAGGTGTGTTAGTAGCTATAGAACGGACTGAATGTAAAACAGACATCAAGAAAGGAACCACGGGTCTGCTGATTTCTGGACTTTTGACTGCAAAAGATTTAAGGTTTAAGTTTATGTCCATGTTAACTTATGATTATTACGTATTAAAGTGGGACCGGTTCCAATGCTTTTTTTTATTTTTTATTTTTTATTCAGTCAATCAAATCAAATACAATACAATAATATCCTATATAATATACAAAAGAGAGAGACTGAAAAGGTATAGGTAGAAGCAAAAAAATGCTTATAAATTCCTATCCTAAATTGAAATCAAAATAAATCAGAAAATTAATATAAAATAAAGAAAATAAAACATCTGCTTTGCATATGAACACTATCAAATTGTAGCTGCACTTTAACCTCACAGTCAGTGGTATTTCAAATCAGTGCGTGTTTACACAGAACCAGCTCACAGATCAAGCGTCACACTAATACTGAGGTCACTCATCCTCCCGTCCGTTTACAGATTGTTTTTAAGAACTTGGCCTCCAGGCCTTACAGTATCTACCCACACGGGCTGACGTTAGAGAAGCCAGAAGAAGGAGTCAACTACCCAGCAGGAGGTACGAGATCTGTCCGATCAGTAAAACTATCCACTTTACACAAAAAAAAGGGTTTCAAAAGAATGAACGAGGTATCCCTCCATGTGTTTTGCCAGGCAACCACTCTCATGGCGTCCAGCCAGGTGAGACCCACACCTACATATGGAAAGTGGTCGACGAGGACGAGCCTTTCGAAGGGGACCCTCGCTGCCTGACCCGACTGTACCACAGTGCGGTGAACACACCGCGCGACATCGCCTCAGGACTGATAGGACAAATCCTCATCTGCAAGAGTCAGTCCCTCAACATCAGGGGTGTGCAGGTACAAAGACGGCTGCAATCACTGGCTCCAATGTAAGGCAGGCTGCCAATCAGGGATGTCCACGCCCCTACCAGATGTGTTAGTAGCAACCACCGGTGGAATTAAAAGGCAAAAATGTAACATTCCAAAATCTATCTTTGGTTTGTTTCTCCAGCTGAAAGCAGACAAGGAGCAGCACGCTATGTTCGCCGTGTTCGATGAGAACAAGAGCTGGTACCTGGAGGACAACATCCAACAATTTTCCGATAGATCCAAAGTCAACAAGGCGGACCCAGACTTTTATAAGTCAAATGTCATGCACAGTAAGTCAATCTAGTCAAAGCTCAACCTCAAAGTATATTCACTCCATTATTTGTCACACATCTCACTGCATTGCCTTCAGCTTGCTGTCGGACGACTGACCTGCATGTAAATTCCCTCACAGCTATCAACGGTTATGTGTATGAGAGCGGCCCGCTCTTGGGTTTCTGCAACGGTGAGATTGTAACGTGGCACGTGTCCAGCATCGGAGCGCAGGACTACGTCCAAACGGTTACTTTCTACGGCCATACATTTGAGCTGAATGGGCGGACAGAGGACTTCCTCAGCCTCTACCCGATGACTGGAGAGACCATCACTATGAACATGGACAACATTGGTCAGTCAGGGCATACAATGCCTTTTGTCAAGGTCAATGCCTAACCTTAACCGTTCAAGGTTAATGCGCTAACTTCAGTCGTTCAAGATCAATGTCTAACCCCAACATACAAGATCAATGCCGCACATGTTTCCTCAAATTGGAAACAAGATTTCTCCTAATTTGCTGGTGTTGTGTCTATTTGCATGTTTTTCTTTAATTTGACCTTTTCAGAGTCACCGTTCGTAAATATACAGAGAATATTGATAGTAAATGACACTACCCAAAACTGTTGCACCCGTCAGCTGATTAATTTTGTCATTGATGATTTCTTTTTTATGTCCCTCTTGAACCAGGTGTCTGGCTCATGGCTTCCCTGAATTCCCATGAGACAACCAAAGGAGTGCGTGTGAAGTTTCAGGATGTTGAGTGCTATCGTGACCACCAGTACGAGTACAGTGACTATGACGATCCATCATCCCTCAAAGAATTCACTGAGTGGAACCCTCTGAGCTTGGCTGAAGTTATGAAGGAGGAAGAGAAGGCAACACCTGAAAAAAAGATACCAACGGAGATTGACATGTACACGGACATGTTTGCGGATGAATTAGGTCTCAGGTCTCGGAGGAACCAATCTCGTGGATCAGAGGTGGAGCATCTGGACCTCTCTTTTCTCGACTATGACTACGACGCTGACGATACGAATATCACCCTTAATTTAAATAAGACAATGAAGAAAAGTCAGGCCTATATACCAAAGCCAAATGCACTAAATGAGACATTATTTTCAAATGGGACAGAGGTGGACGGACGAAACCTTACTGCAGTTAATTTGCTGAACCAAAGCATAAGTGAAAACACAACACACGTGCAGAACAATAGCACACCGTCAACATTTGGCAATTCTACCGTGAATAAAACAGAGAACACAACAGTTTTTTACAGCCCAAATAAATTACCGAATAATGACAGCATAACTGTAAACAGCAGTGTGTCTGTAATCTCAAATCCTGATGATGCCACAGTGTCTGACACAAAGAACATAGCAGCTCACGATGCTACCGTGTCATCGATGGTTGAGAATGTATCAACGGAGAATACCGATCGCACTGTAACATTACAAGGAACTGGCAATCGTACGGAAACTTCAAGAGGAAATTCAAGTTCCATCATGGAGGCTGAGGGAATGAATGTGACCCTGACTGGTGAGAACCAGACTTCTGTTATAGGCACGACATTGGCGGAGGCCTCAGAGGAGAGGCTCACCAGAGGGGACGTGTTCTTCTATCCGCCATCCAATACCAACACCAACAATCTCCACAGTCCACCAGAGGGCGACGCCGCATCTCTTTCACACAGTGCCAAAGAGATGGATGAGAATAGCACAGCGTCTCGCCGTGTTATCGAGTCGGCAAATGAAATAAACCGTTCGTCTTCTATTCCGCCGGCTGACGTTGGACGGGTCAACATCAGCAGCATAGACAGAAGCTCCCTGACAATCTCAGAGGTGGAAGTGGAGAGCACAGGCAACGAAACCCGGGACAATGACTCCCTGGTCGCCGCAGCAGAGCCGGAGTATTTGAGTTCATTGGAAGTTCAAATGAATTCATCTGATATTGTGGCTTCTTCAGACTATTCCAGCCTTGAAAATGTGACACGCGCTCTGCTTGAAAGCGGGTCCTCGGCGAACGTCACAGCTAATGTATCCAGATCAAATTCATCAGAGAGTCGGGAGAATATCACAGCTCTTCTTGGGGAGTTGAACCGCACATCCTCTGCAGAAAGTTCCTCCAATGAGACAAACCCGTCCCTCTCTAGCGATGCAGGAGGAAAGAGCGATTCTTACATTGTGGCTTTTCCGGATAATTCCAGCCTTGAAAATGTGACACACGCTCTGCTGGAAAGCGAGCCCTCTGGGAATAGCACAGCGAATGTATCCAGATCAAATTCATCGGCGGAGATTAGGACAGAGAGTCGGGAGAATATCACAGCTCTTCTTGGGGAGTTGAACCGCACATCCTCTGCAGAGAGTTACTCCAATGAGACTAATCTGTCCCTCTCCGGCGATGCAGGAGGAAAGAGCGATTCTTACATTGTGGCTTTTCCAGATAATTCCAGCCTTGAAAATGTGACACACACTCTGCTGGAAAGCGAGCCCTCTGGGAATATCACAGCGAATGTATCCAGATCAAATTCATCGGCGGAGATTAGGACAGGGAGTCGGGAGAATATCACAGCTCTTCTTGGGGAGTTGAACCGCACATCCTCTGCAGAGAGTTCCTCCTATGAGACTAACCTGTCCCTCTCTAGTGATGCAGGAGGAAAGAGCAATTCTTACATTGTGGCTTTTCCAGATAATTCCAGCCTTGAAAATGTGACACACACTCTGCTGGAAAGCGAGCCCTCTGGGAATATCACAGCGAATGTTTCCAGATCAAATTCATCGGCGGAGATTAGGACAGGGAGTCGGGAGAATATCACAGCTCTTCTTGGGGAGTTGAACCGCACATCCTCTGCAGAGAGTTCCTCCAATGAGACTAATCTGTCCCTCTCTAGCGATACAGGAGGAAAGAGCGATTCTTATATTGTGGCTTTTCCAGATAATTCCAGCCTTGAAAATGTGACACACGCTCTGCTGGAAAGCGAGCCCTCTGGGAATGTCACAGGAAATGAGACTAACCCGTCCCTCTCCGGTGATGCGGGAGGAAAGAGCGATTCTGTGGAGCTAAGTGCCTCAGACGGTCGTGAAGAAGTGCTCATCTACCTTTCGGAAAACAAAACACAGGTTATTAAAACCACCGTCATCAAAACACAGGGGCACAACTGGACTTATGATGGAACTCACCAAATGGAAATCGAGGACATTTCCAACGACATGATGAAATATTTGGAGCGAGAAACCCCTCAAACAACGCCAACTCCGAAAAAGAAGACCAGGAAGGTGAACCGCCGACAGTGGCCCGACAAGGGCCACGGCATGAAAACAAAGAGGAGGAAGGAATACAAGCCTCTGTCCAGGAGTGGCTCGCCGTTGTCTCCTCGTGGATTCAACCCAGGCATGACCCCGCGTGGGTCACGACCTTTATCACCACGGTCTGTCTCTGACGAGGCGGAGCTCAACAACAGGCCCGTCGTCATCGGTGTACCGCGCTCCGAATTCAGTGACTACGAGCTGTACATTCCTGGGGACGAACCGAGTTATCTAGAAAATATTAAAGCAGATGAATACGAGTATGTGACCTACAAGGACCCCTACAGCAGTCATGACGATCTCAAGTATATAAACCTGGACGATGCCACCAAATACTACTTAAAACTCTCAGGCCCGAATGTCAAGACGTATTTCATCACTGCAGAGGAGGTTGAGTGGGACTACAGTGGCTACGGACAGAGGTAAGAGTCAGAAGAGCTCATGTGACTCCAGCAATTACACATGCAAAGCTGAAATAAGGTCCTGTTGTCGTCACAGGAGGCCAGACAAGTGGCAACAACACAGCAGAGAAACGAAGTTCACCAAGGCGGTTTTCCGAGGTTACATGGACAGCAGCTTCAGCACACCTGACATCCGCGGGGAGCTGGATGAGCATCTCGGCATCCTGGGACCTGTCATCAAGGCGGAAGTTGGACAAAGCATCATGGTACGACGGTCCTCTTAAATCTCACACTGTATTATATTCTCGATATTCACTAACCATGCTTTAACAGAATAGTTAACTTATTTGCTTCATTTGCTCTTGGACTTATTGATTAACTTCTTAAATCTCACTCGCTAGAACCGTACAAAAACCCAAAGTGTAAAAAAAACTGGCTTCTTTTTTGGCATGTAATAGTAACTTCCTACAGGGGGCTAGCTGCCCCCCTGCTAAGCTAAGCTAACCGGCTTTAGCTTCATGTTTACATGTCAGACTCTCTACAAGACAATTTACATATTTACTTATGATCTTATGATTCCTTTAAAAGCATTTTGTGTATTTCTCTCTTGTAGGTGGTGTTTAGGAACCTAGCCAAACGTCCGTACTCCTTACACCCAAAAGGGGTTTCCTATGCCAAGCAGACAGAGGGTCTGTCCTATGAGGACGGCTCTCAGTACTGGTTTAAATATGACAATGAGGTTCAACCCAATACCACCTTCACATATTTATGGAAGGTTCCTTCCATGGTCGGGCCCCTGCCAGATGAGTCCCACTGTCGGACTTGGGCCTACTATTCTGGTGTCAATCCTGTGAGTCATCTGTACTTTTGTAGTTTAACTAAATACAAGTTTCGTATGTGGAAATTATATTAACAAATACAAATTAAAGCTACTGTGTTTAGAATTCGAGTCTCTGACTGTCTCCCCCTAGTGGCAGTATAAAAACATAACTGGGTCAAAAGTCACCAGAAAAGTAAAATTTCTCTACAAACACAAATGTATGCCATACAATCCTATCCAAATTCTACACAATAAGATTAAAACACAATCCTAATTTTTTAAAATGTATTTAAACTTTATATACACAGCAATAAGACATAGAGTTACAGATATACAGGACATTCATACAGAAACTAAATAGAATCCAAAACATAAAAGTTATCTGTGCAAAAGTGCCAATGTGGCACATTCATGTGTGTGTGTGTGTGTGTGTGTGTGTGTTTGTTTAACCAATATTAATCCTAATATATGCTCTGTCTCTTAGGAAAGGGATATCCACTCTGGCTTAATTGGGCCTTTGTTGGTGTGTCGAGAGGGCACTCTGGACAGGAAGGAACCGATCATGAGGGAGTTCACGATGCTTTTCATGACCTTCGATGAGTCGAAGAGCTGGTACTACCAGAAGAACCACGAGTTAATGCAAAGGAAAAGCCGAAGAAGAGTTATGGACCACAACTTGAAGGAGAACCTCAAATTCCACTGTAATGCACTAAGTACCTTCAATTAGGAGTTCCAATACGTTTTCTTCCATGCATTCAAGATTGATCATTTCCAGAATAGAAAACGTCCCCTGACCAAAATGATAAAAGTGTATTTATACCTGTTGTTTCCCCAAGCCGTCAATGGCATCATATTCAGCCTAAAGGGCCTGAGGATGTACACCAAGCAACTGGTCTGCTGGTACCTGATCAACATGGGCTCTCCCAAAGACTTTCAGAGCATTCACTTCCACGGACAGACGTTCATCCACAAGAAGATCACCAGCTACAGGCAGGCCGTCTACCCTCTGCTGCCTGGTGAGCGTCACAATGTCTGTTTGTTAAGTGACACCGTCTGACGGCGCTTTTGTGCTTTTTCTTTCAATCGGAGTTGTTTGTTTGTTTGTGTATTTTATTCAGTCAATCAAATCAAATACAATATTATCCTATATAATATACAAAAGAGAAAGACTGAAAAGGTATAGGTAGAAGCAAAAAATGCTTATAAATTCCTATCCTAAATTGAAATCAAAATAAATCAGAAAATTTATATAAAATAAAGAAGAAAATAAAACAACAATAAACAAAATAAAAAACAAAATATATTTATATATACTACCACATACATCTTCCATATTAATACGTTTTTAATTACATTTATAACTCAATAATTGTTTTATAAATAATTCCCTTGAAAACCAAAAAGGAGTTCACCATTCTTACATCCATTTTACAATTATTCCATAATTGGACTCCTACAACAGAAATACATCTTCTTTTAATCCCTTTTTTAGCCTTTTTTACCGTGAACTTACAAACATCTCTCAAATCATATTTACACTCATGTATTGAAAATAAACTTTGTACACAGTCTGGCAGTGACTTTGCTTTAGCTCTGTACATTGTCTGCATTATTTTATAATAAACCAAATCATTAAATTTCATAACAAGTGATCTGTAAAATAAAGGCGTTGTGTGCTCATAGTAGCCGACATTATTCATGATGCGTATCCCACGTTTTTGCAACACAACTGTTGAATTTAAAAAGGTTTTATAGGTCGAACCCCACACTTCCACACAATAAGTTAGATATGGAAGTATGAGTGAGAAATAGATTATGTACAAAGCCTTAGTAGTTAGTACATCTCTACATTTATACAGTATTGCTATTGACTTGGAAATTTTACCATTTATATATTCAATATGTTGTCTCCATGTTACTTTATGATCAATAATGACCCCGAGGAATTTTTTCTCAAAAACTTTCAATTTTATCACCACAGAATTTTAACTGAATATCCCCCTCTAATTCCATTTGATTTCCAAAAACCATGAATTTTGTTTTCTTTATGTTAAGTGATAATGTATTGACATCAAACCAAGATTTAATAATTCCTAGTTCCTTTTCAATAACTAACAAAAGGTCCTTCAATTTTTTTCCTGAACAAAATAAGTTGGTATCAATCGGAGTTCACAATATCCGGATCAACGATGCCTCAAAGTTGTAATATCGTCCACATTTGATGTCAACAACGTAGTAGAGGCCGTATGTTTCAATGCAATTACTGGAGCAAACCGTCTTTGCAGGGAGCTTTGCTACTCTGGAGATGTACCCATCCAAACCTGGCCTGTGGCAGCTGGAGACAGAAGTTGGATTCAACCAACAGCAGGGCATGCAGACCCTCTTTCTGGTGCTAGATAACGGTACGAACGCCCGAACAGCCCTGCAGCATTTGAAGATATCGCTTTAGTTTTGTTATAATGTTGCCCGACTCCTCCTCCCAGACTGCTTCCGCCCGCTGGGTTTAGAATCAGGCAGTGTGAAAGACAACCAGATCACAGCAATCAACACGAGAGGTAGCCTCTTCCTTCTCTGCAACAAACACACTGTAGTCCCACCGCAATCACAATGACGTGGGAAAGTATTGCCCTAAGCTTCACGTCACAAGAGGAATGACAATATCTCCATCTTTGAAGGATACTGGAAGCCCCATCTCGCCAGATTGAACAATAACGGTAAATATAACGCATGGAGCACCGAGCAGTACGAGAGCTGGATTCAGGTAGGCGTTGTCTGTGTATTTGAGTATATTAGCATGATGTGCACTTTCTTTCTATGTGAGTACAGTCGAGTAGCTTTGGTATCTCCCCTCGTGCAGGTGGACTTCCAGAGGCCGGTTGTGCTCAGCCAGGTGGCCACGCAGGGAGCCAAGGAGCTATTACATTCCCAGTTTGTGGACAAGTACTATATCTCCTACAGCACCGACCGCCGGAAGTGGACCTTCTATAAGGGCGACAGCAGGGACTTCAGGAAGGTGGGAGGAGTTTAGTCACTTTTGATTCATGCAAACAGCCACAAGCCGAGAGGGAAGTGTGTGTGTGTGATCACCTTTGGGCTTCAATCTGTCCGTCTCTCCCTCTTCTTTCACCAGGAATTCACTGGCAACCAGAACGCCTACGATGAGATTAGAAACACCTTCTTTCCTCCGGTGGTTGGCCGGTTCATTCGGCTACACCCAATCAGCTGGTACGGCAGGGCCACAGTCCGCATGGAGTTCTACGGCTGTGAGCTTGACGGTAAGACGTCACCGTGCGACGACGAGGAATCGGGTTTTTTCAAATTCTCACGGAATATAAAAAATCTGATTTTTGATTCTACTCTGCGGTTTTTGAAGTTTAATATTTATTTCGCACTTTGTTGATTTCGAACGTTGTTCACAGGCCACATAACTAGCTGTTCTTGGTCTTATTTTTACCTTCGCATTGAAAATGCGGAAGGTTATGTTTTGATCGCCGTGTATTTTTTAATTTATTTGTATGCGTGTTATTCGCAGAACTCAAAAAGTATTGAACCGAATCGCATGAAATTTGGTGGGATGATTGGTTATTATCCGGGGACCATTTGATTAGATTTTGGGATCGATCGGGTCAAAGGTCAAGGTCAAAGGTCATGAACAGATCAAAATCTTCTTGAATCGCATGACATTTGGTGGGATGATTGGTTTTTATCCGGGGACCATTTGATTAGATTTTGGGATCAATCGGGTCAAAGGTCAAGGTCATGGAAAGGTCAACATCTTTTTTTTACCATAGCACGATACATTTTTGTCCAATTGGCATGCAACTAATACCAACATGTTCATAATTCAATGCCCAATCTTGTGATATGCGAAGGTATGCGCTCTACCGAGTGCCCATTCTAGTTTATTTATTTATTTGTATGCGTGTTACTCGCATAACAAAAAAAGTTTTAAACCGAATCGCATGACATTTGGTGGGATGATTGGTTATTATCCGGGGACCATTTGATTAGATTTTGGGATCAATCGGGTCACAGGTCAAGGTCATGGAAAGGTCAAAATCTTCTTTTTACCATAGCAGGGTCAAATTTATATCCAATTGGCATGCAACTAATGCCAACATGTTCATAATTCAATGCCCAATCTTGTGATATGCGAAGGTATGCGCTCTACCGAGTGCCCATTCTAGTTTGTCATTTGTTTTTGAGCCAAATATGACAATAGATACTCACAATGGCTCGGAATTTAGTGAGCACACCCACTATGAGCTGTATATTTTCTTTGTGCAAAATGTAGTGTGAATGGTGTATGTTTCCTTTTTTAATGAACATGTTTGTAGTCTCGCCGTATTTGCTCTGCACATCCTGCAGGTGCTCCAGATCGTTTCACCTTTTTTAAATTGTTTTTCCCGTAAATGGGACATTTCTAATCTCCTCCCTCAGGCTGCTCGGTGCCTCTTGGGATGGAGAGCAGACTGATAGAAGACCATCACATCCAAGCCAGCTCCTCAGCCAGCAACTGGTACTTTGGACCCTGGAAACCTTCTCTTGCACGCCTCAACCAACAGGGCACCATCAACGCATGGCAGGCCAAGGTACAAATCCTAATACCGGCATGACACGTGGAAATTAAGGCGATGAGTGAGCTTCAGGCAGAATGTCTTTAAGTGGCCTGCAACGTGAATTAAATAGGATAAAGATTCCGTTGGCTGTCAACGTTATTATCTCTCTCTCTCTCTCTCTCTCTCTCTCGTCTCTATGTGTCCCCTCCCATCCCCAGTATAGTGACATGAGGCAGTGGCTCCAGGTGGAGCTGCCCCAAGTTAAGAAGATCACAGGCATCATAACACAAGGAGCCAAGTCCATGGGGAAAGAGCAGTATGTCATGTCTTACTTTCTGGAGCACAGCAACAACGGGATACACTGGAGCCGGTACACCGACGACGAGAACATCCCTTACAAGGTGAACGGTGGCAGCTTCATGTGGAAATTGTAATTAAATGAACAAGTTCACCGATTACTGGAGTTATATTTTACAGTTGTGGCGAACGGTGTCTTGAAGGGGCGGCTTTAGCTCAGTGGGGTAATAGGGCCGTCCTGCAACCGCAGGGTTGTGGGTTCGATCCCCGCTCTCCCCATTAGTTGCAAGTCGAAGTGTCCTTGAGCAAGGCACTGAACCCCCAGTTGCTTCCCGGGCGCTTCACCGCAGCCCACTGCTCCTTAATAACCAAGGATGGGTTAAATGCAGAGAACTAATTTCCCCTTGGGGATTAATAAAAGTGTATATTCTAAACCATGTCTCTCTCTCTCTCTCTCTCTCTCTCCGACTCTAGACTTTCCCGGGAAACACAAATAACAACGACCACGTGAAGAACTACATCTACCCTCCCATTTTCTCTCGCTTCATCCGGATCGTCCCGAGTAGCTGGTGGAACTCCATCACGATGAGAGTAGAGCTGCTGGGCTGTGAATTTGAGTGACACACACACACACACACACACACACACACACACATATACAGATACATGGACACCATGCACATGTGCATGTAAGTAAACACACAAACATGTAGTGTACGCCCAGACATATGCACATCCACTCCCACACACAGGGTCATGTACGGAGGACAAAGCACATATTATGTATGTAAACACAAACTTACATCTATTCCATATATTACAAGTTTTACATCTATTACATCTTTTGCTCAAAACTCCTACGATGTGTTTTATTAAAGCCAATATCTGCCCAGTTAAAATGACTCATACGACTCATTAGTAAGGGAAGTCCGTATGAGTAATCTTAACACTTTTGTCAATAGTTGGCATGTTGTCCATCACAAATGACTGAAAATGAATGTAAATATGTAAGTAGAGATCATGTAATTTATTTTGTAATAAATATGATTACCGTTCTTATTTCTTCGGTGCCCTGCTCATCAGTGGCCCCACACACCTTGAGCCCCCCCCCCCAAAGTATAAAAGATAATAATACAATTAATAATATTGATATATCATACAAATTGTATGGAATATACCCATAATATTTGCTATATATATATGCTTTTGCTGCACTTGCTGCACGTCGTCTCTGCCTCGCTCCGCTGAGCTGGGCCCAGATGGTTCTGGCCCAGAAGAGACGGGTCTAGGAAGCATTTTAGCTTATTCCTGATTAAAGATATAAATGAGTTATGTACAATTTAGCCTATCAGCATCCTAAAATAGGTTCAGCTTTGGGCCCAAGTCATCTGGCCCAAAAGCTGCGAGTCAGGCGCCTTATTTTTTTTTCTCCACGACTTGAATGCCAGCGCGAGCGCAAGCACTTCTTTTAAAAGAAGACCCGACCCGGTAAAATCAACGGGACACAGATGGAGAACTCCTCAAGCAGCCATATTGGGCAAAGTGAACGTCACTACCAGCTGGACGACGACACAGGAGGAGGTGAAGAAACACAATGAGGATAAAAACAGGCTCACTTTACCCCTAACAAGCTTCTTGGGGCATCTTAATACACATATTAATATATATATATATATATATATAATTCATATTATACAATATTTATATATTTAATTTATATTATACGGTATTTATGCATCATATTATACTTAATATTATTATATGATATATAAATATACTGAATTGTATGAATAAGATTTCCTTATGTCAGTGTGTGTGAATAAATGTTGAATATTTAAATACAAATCAGAAATCTGTGTTTAATAATTTTTTTGCATTGAATCATTCTGGGATGTTGGCTGACATTTAGTGTCAGAACAGAGTTATGTGACGCACAGAACTCTGTTCTGTGACTTGCCAAACTGAGAATTATACTATAGTGACATCAATTCAATTCAATTCAGTATATTTTGTACAACCCATTATCACAAATTACAAATTTACCCCAGAGGGCTTTACAATCTGTACACATAGACATCCCTGAGGACCTCACATCGGATCAGAAAACACTCCCAAGAAATAGAAAAAAAACATTCATATAGGGAAAGAAGTGAAGAAACCTTCAGGAGAGCAACAGAGGAGGATCCCTCTCCAGGATGGACAGGTGCAATCACACTCACAGAGTTTATAAATAGAGTCCAATTACATTCTTTAAACACTCAATATGTTTGTGTTGAGTCCACTGATTGGTCACGACCAAATCAAAAGGTTTTAAACATCCGATTGGCTGCACTGTGCCGTCCCACCGCCAGGTGTCGCTCAAGCTTAATCTTTGCTGCAGATCAGGTCCAGACGAAACCTTCTCATGTCGGTGTGTCCTGATACAATTCATTTTGTATAGCCCAAAATCACAACTTATACATAACAGAGGGCTGTGCAGTCTGTACACATATCTATCCCGGGACCTCACATCAGGTCAGGGAAACCCCCCCAAAAAACCGTGAGATGACTTCAGACCTATAGGTTCTGTCTGAATACAGTGCAGTTCTTAGAGTATGAGTTCTAAAAATGTGGCATATAACCTCAGTATAAACACACATATGGTGCTTTTAAGATATGCCAACTTTATTATCATTTGGCATTTAAGGGGTTATACATCTTGAGATAATAAAAGCATTCATAACTATGGCTCTGGGCCCATGTTAACCATACCGGCTATATATATATATATATATATATATATATATATATATATGTGTGTGTGTGTGTGTGTGTGTGAAATCTTCAAGAGGATATATTCAGAGGTCATTTACCTCATATACAAAACTCTTGAAAAAGAAAGCTTGTCAAGTAAAAGTGAAAGTAAAAGTCCTCATTATGAAGTAGAATAGTGTTATGTCATACATGTATCTGTTACTGAGGTATTAACATATAAGAAGCATCGTATTGTTGTATTCAGCCATGGTGGAGCTTTTCTGCATGTCGTGTAGATAAACCTCTCAGTGTGTTTATTCAAGCTGATCACTTTTTATAAATGCTAGATATTAATTTGTGATCAATAAGTGATCATATGAGGAAGTAGAAGAAAAATAGTTGCAGCCCAGTTGTTTCTTTCCACCACTGCTGTGAATATGATGCATTCAATGAGCATCAATTTAATATCACGGAAACAACCGAGTCCTGGAAGCCTCCAGTCAGTCTGCCTGGTGATACCGTCTGAAGGGTCATGATTATTAATATCTCTGTATTACGCCTCTCTCTCGCTGGCGAGTGACACATGAGTTGTTTACAAACATACTGTTACGATGGAGTCGCCAGGGGACTGTAACTTCAACCGCGAACACTTTTATTGGGCACTGGGAACACTCGCGCGCGCGCACGCGCTCACACGCGCACCCGCCCTCCCCTCGCCACGCCCCCTCTGAGCAGGGCTCATTAAAAGGCGGCAGTCCTCAGGCTGGAGGGTTAGTTCAAGACCTTTTGTACACAGGAGGACAGAGCGGGACTTTACACGCAGGGACAACAATATATACAAATATATATATAACAGATTTTGGATCATCTTAAATCTGATTACTGGAATAATGAAGTCTCCAAAACTCAAACCTAAAGGTAAATATAAGTTGTTTTTCCTATTCTGTATGTTTATTTATTTGTTATAAATATAATACAAACTTGCTTATTGCTGTTTGCTTTTACTTTCACTCTATAGGAAGTATTTAAGTAGCCCACCATATTCCAACAGGGAATCATTAATGTGTTATATATAATACCTTTCACGTAGTTTTCTAGTCATATTGTTATAATATTATGCTCCATTGCCACAGTCTGGGGTTTATTGTCAGCCTCCGACGCAGCTCAAACCCTCTTAAATAAAAAGTGCTGAATGTTTCTGTGCTCTTCTCTCTCGTGTCGCAGCGAGGTTCGTCAACGAGGAGGACCTGGACGACGTGCTGTGCGAGTTCGACGCGGTGATGGAGGACTTCACGTCGCCGGTGGAGAAGCGACACTTCCGGTACGACGAGCACCTGAAGGCGATGAAGAGGAGGAGCAGCGCCAGCGTCAGCGACAGCGGCATCAGCGACTCCGAGAGTGAGTCCGGGGCTGCTGTGCGTGTGCGTGTATGTAGGCGTGTGTGTGTGCGTACGTATTCAGCACTTGTGTGATTTCAGCTCTTGTTTTCCACATATATATATATATATATATAGATATATATATATAGATATGCTTATATATATAGATATGCACATACACTACCGTTCAAAAGTTTGGGGTCATCCAGACAATTTCGTGTCTTCCATGAAAACTCACTTTTATTTGTCAAATGAATTGAAAATTGAATAGAAAATATAGTCAAGACATTGACAAGGTTAGAAATAATGATTAATATTTGAAGTATTAATTTTGTTCTTCAAACTTCAAGCTCAAAGGAAGGCCAGTTGTATAGCTTATATCACCAGCATAACTGTTTTCAGCTGTGCTAACATAATTGCACGGGTTTTCTAATCATCCTTTAGTCTTCTAAGGCGATTAGCAAACACAATGTACCATTAGAACACTGGAGTGATAGTTGATGGAAATGGGCCTCTATACACCTCTGGAGATATTTCATTAGAAACCAGACGTTTCCACCTTGAATAGTCATTTACCACATTAACAATGTATAGTGTGTATTTTTGATTAATGTTATCTTTATTGAAAAAACAGTGCTTTTCTTTGAAAAATAAAGACATTTCTAAGTGGCCCCAAACTTTTTAACAGTAGTGTATATATATAAGCAAATATATATATTTATATATATGGTGGACACGTGCTGAATACGTACGCACGCACACACACGTATGTGCTTATATATATATGGTGGAAAACAAGAGCCCACCGGGAGAGGACGGACAATGCTCCCCATACAATTACGAGGAAGCCGCATAGAGAGAGAGAGAGAAGGCAAGAGAGGAAAAGAGTAAGGGAGAGAGAGAGAGAAGGAGAGTGAGAGTGAGAGTGAGAGTGAGAGAGATCCTTGATCCCGGTCCAGAGATGTGGGCATCAGATGAAGCGCCCGCTGCGTGTTTGGCACAGCCATGCCCACATTGTGGCTCCTTATCTAAAGTTTCACTGTCATACTATTATTGTTTCACTCGAACAGTGTTTCAAAAGTCTGCCTCAGCCAGCTGGAGAGCTCTGGCCTCTGGCAGCCCTCTTACCACAATGTGACATCGCTCTCCTACGCTGGCACACTGAGAACACGCAAAAAGAAGTGCTTCAGGGTTCCCCCGTGTGCAGAGGTAGTTTCCCAGACACGCACGACTGGTGTTGGAGCTCCACTGTGAAGACATGGAAATATCTTTCTACAGTCTTCGGGCTTCTGGAGAGGAAGCATGCAGGATTCCAGAGAGATCAGGCACGATCGCTAGACACCAATTTGCGTAATGACTTTGGGTTCCGGTGGTTCTGCCAAAGCATCACCGCTGGGCTCACTGACCCAGCCCCCGCGAATGGCACGACCACATAAACCAGCGAGGATGAGCTCGTCGACTTGCTCGAGGGATCAGATTCCCGCGTGAGCCCCGTCCTCTCCGTGGCGGTCAAATGAAGGGGGACCCGTCCCGCACTGGGGGGGCGGCGGCCTATTGTGTGGCGTCCTGATGGATGGACGTGCAGATAAAGACACAAACTGGGCCGGGTCCTCTCCATCCACGTGTGAGTGAGGGGCAGCGACGGAGAGAAAGATGAACACCACTGAATATATGTGCACATGAATGAACAGAGAATTGAGAGGGAGTTGTGTGTGTGTGTGGCGACTCCTATCTCCCGCTGTGTGTTCAGCGCTGAGTGGTACGGGTCAGAAAGAGAGGGAGCCACTAAGTGGTCGACATCGGAGACGCCGTCGAGGTCCGCTGGAGAGAGCTGCCTCATCTGCTTCTTGTAAAACACACTGACTTCAAATTTGCTCGCATAGCTCGGACAGGGAGGTTGATAGTTTTTAGCAAGAAGAAGAAGAAGAAGAAGAAGAAGCTTTTAGTGAATGAGGAATACCTCAATTGTAGGTGCAGGAAGTCTCTACTTTCCTCTCTCTCTTCCTCCATTTCTAATATGGATTTGGCAGATTCAAAGGGGCCGTTATATCCTTTATGTAACCGTATGAGAGCTAAATGTTGCTCAAGGGCAGAGGACGAGTTGAAAGACTTCAGAGACCTCCCTGCTCGAGGCAACCTATTCACCGGGGAAAAGAGTGAACGTCCGAGCTAATGGAGTCGGTCTCCATGTTGTTTTGTTTCCTCTCTTTCGGCAGGTGCCGAATCGCTCAACAGAAACAGCTTCAGCTTCAGCGACGAGAGGCTGAACTCCCCCGCCGCCCACTCGCCCCCTCTGATGTCACCAAAACGTGAGCTGCACTCCTCATGCACAAACCCCAGAGTACATTTGAAATGACATAATGTTGTCACTGCGATGCGAGACGGCAGAGAGGCGTCACGTGACTCTTATTCGCCGTCTCATGATGTGCGATTGACGGCTGTGTCTCTTTCTTTCCCTCGCAGCCAAACTCGGCGACACTAAAGAGCTGGAAGACTTCATCGCCGACCTCGACAGGACATTGGAGAGTAAGTGCTAATGCGGCCTCGAAGGTCAGAACCCCCGGTGAACCGGGCCGGGCGCCGGGGCCGCCGCGCTAGCCGGGATTAACCGGAGCGCTCGTTCCCTATGTCGGCTATGCTGACGACCACTCGTAAAGTGACTCTGGGGGTCGCTCCCCTCGGGTTTCTAAGAAACAAGGATGTGTCGGGACCACCGAGGAGGCGGGGCCGTCCCGTGTGGGGCCTCTGGGGTCACGCTGGTGGGGGGGGGGGCGTGTCCCTTTTCACCCGTCAGTCAACTTTGAAGAAAGCGCCGCGACCGACGCTGCGCGGCACGGCCGGCTGAACTTTGTCCCGCCCCTTTTTTTTTGTACCCGGAGCTGTGGCACGTGCACACGCACGAGGCCGTAACCCGAGATGGCAATAGGGCGCTTAGCAAGCTCGAGCGCAACGTCACGGGCCGGAGGGCCAACGCGGCCGATCTCGAAACCTCTTCTCGACTACGAGGCTGTTGGGGGTTTCAACTTGCCACGCGAGTATCAGGAATGTGCGCCGGTGCAAAACCCTGGATGGAACTTCCAACCGTACACATGCTCGGAGTGGAATGAGACAAGAAGTCCTGTAGCCGGGTTCCTTCCTCCCCGCTCTGTTCTTTGTGGGGCGTTGCTGGATTTCGGGGCCGCTGAATGTCCGTCTTTCGCAGCCCGCAGGGTCCTGTCCAGTCATCCTGCAAATATGCTGGACGTAGGAGGATGACGCGTTTACCAGGGGGGCCACCGGTGTTTTTACGATGGCCGGCCCCGTAAAACAGGACGTCCGCCGCTCTGAGAATAGAGCCGGCAGCCCGTGGAGTCCGGTTCTAATCATGTCCGTCTGTCTCCGTCTCTTCTCAGGCATGTGACAGAGAGGCCTGCAGTCGTCTTGGAGCGTAGCCAGGTGGGAGGGGGTGGATGTCTGGACTCCCCCCCCATGAGCAGCTAACACGAGTCCGGCTCCGACACAGAAAACCACCCAACAGGATACAGCTGGACTTCCCAGTGGCTCCACCGCGGCATCAGGTCTAGCCAGCACCCTCCTAAAGTTAACCCGGCTACTGACTCCTGGCTTCTGGACCGCGAGCCGGGTCCAAATTTGCATTTGCAAGGGAACCTGAGGACAAGAATACTTCAGCAGCAAACATGTAATGAACATGTCGCGAGGACGTGGAATATGTGCTGCGAAGAGTCACTGGAACATTTATTCTCCGATTCAAAAGAATCGCCCCGCCCCACAGAGCAGGTTACACTCCCTCAAACTACTTGAGCTGGAAGAGTATTTAAACATGGCTTTTTATAATAGAAATATATTAGACATTTTATAGAGCTTCTTATTGTAAATTGATCAGTCTTTTTTTTTGGGGGGGGAGAATATATTTTTATATCTTATGTAAATAATAAAAGCTTTGAATTTTATTGGCCTGGGTATTAACAGGATAGTCGGATTAGGATTTGATACTCGTTGACTGGAATAAAGTTGGTTACACGCTCAAATGTGAACTGAAAACTTAATCCCTGAGGTAAAAAACAACAACTGGATAGCTATATACATGTATTTAATACAGCTAATGCTTCCCGGATATGATATTAAAGAATAAAATATTGTTCTTTTCGTAGAAGTGGCTCCTCTCTTTTTTCTTTTACTGTCATTTTCTCTGAGCTTCTGTCCGGTTCAGTGATCTGAACGTAATGTGCAGCTCTGTCTAGCTTTATAATCTCTATATTTATTCACAGGCTCACTTTTCAACCTTTTTAATATGAATCCTGCTCCAGAAAATACGATCTAAAGTGAAATTCAATAACATATTTCACATCCAACATTCATCTTTTTCATAAAGTCCCGATATATCTTCTAAAATCAAATCACACAAGAAAGTATTGATTTCCTCCGGAGGCCGCGTGGAGCTGCTGACTGGCTGAATTGGAGCGGTAACGCAGTGGGAATCTGAATGACAGCTGGCTCCCCGCCGCCTCTTCCTCAACCCTCCAACGCCACTTGCCCAGTGTGCGCTTCTCCGCGTTTCATTGCTGATTTCCCTCTGAAACGGTGCTGTGAACACATTAAACTGGTCGTAAAAATGAGGCATTCCAGAATAATGTGTGCAGTCGTGTGCTGTCGTCCAACAAAGAGAAAGACGGACCGAAATGGACGACATGAAAACGCGTAGAAGGAGGTGGGTCCTTCACTTCGTCCCAACATTATCATTACAGTATTACTAACACGCACTGAAACAGACATTACATCTCCTCCCTTCTGTGCTCATTAATCAACCACTCAACAAAGCACGGACGTACGTATCTTCTGTAGCAACAGGGTCTATTTCCAGAGGTGGAGGGGGACAGGAGGGTGCCACCCCCTTTTACCCCGGCCCGGCAGCAGGTGTGGCTGAAGTGATCTTGTGTCTGAGGCACCGCTGCGTCTGCTGACCACCGGCGGTCAAAGGTCACTAACCATGTGCAGATATGCTTCTGGTCGGATGGTAACAGTGCAGCAGGTGCAGACGGACTCGGGTCCACAATCACACGGAGACCGCTCTGTTGCACGTACTAAAAGGAACACGCAGCCATTCAGAAACACGGCTGCGTAACGTTTGGCTGCGTTCGAGAGGCAGATTGGAGAAAAGGAATGGTCAAAATGTGTGCAAATGAGGCCGAGACATCCTGACCTTTAGCGCCTCGTATGCCGAGAAACTAGAAATGATCGTTCCTACTTCCCACAATGCAACTCACTTCCAGCTTGGTAAATGCAGTCCTTCAAACCTCACGCTACAAGTTAGTAACACAGGTTTTCTCAGGTGATACATTCTTTGTCTGCAGGTTGAGACAACCCAGCGCCATGACATCACCAGGGTTATTTCCTCGGCCACAAAAGACAACGCACAACAGTTTGGGGGGTTTCTGCTTGTGGCCAGTAAAAGGACATCATGCCCCTCCTTTCTTTCAGACACTGACTGATTGCATCTGAGCCAATTGGTGCTGCGGCCTTTGATTTGATTTCCTCTGAAGTCCGTATGAAGGGAGTGTTTCTCACAGCTGTGCGTGGCTGCTGTTCACAGTCAGCGCCTCCAGCCAGAACCACTATCCATGCATGCTGGACGGTTAATCCGATGGCAGGAAGCTGGCATGGAGACAGCCGCCTCCGTGTTGTTTCTTCAGTGCTGTTGGCAGAGGGGAAGCTGTGGGCACTATCACCTATCTGCACTGTTCTGCACCACGGATCAGCCGGCACTGATCTGAGAGACGTGTTGACACAACAAGACCCCCCCCCACACACACACACACACGCCCCACCCTGAGGGCAGCGGGTGGGCTTGGGATTGGGAGCAATCGTACGTCTAAGGAAAGCTAAGGCGAACGAAGGGATGGGTGGAGAAATGGACGGAGAAAGGCGAACACACCCAAGTCCTTGCATCCGCGTGTCGGTCTCTACATCGCGACGGATTCCTACGGGAGGCCCCTCGAAACTGCTGAAGCGGTCGCTCTATGAATAGGCCGGGCGGAGACACCCAGATGTGCGTCCACATCACAAAGAGACAGAAATACGCAGAGCCAAATGTCAGGTTCAGCTTTCAAACCGGGTCTTCACATCCCTGGTGTCCAGATGTCCCACAGAGAGGGAGCTTTAATGAGCGTGCACGCATGGATGTGGGTCTCTTGTGATGTCATTGCATTTGTAGATATACAGTATCTACTGTATGTGTGCACATGTGTAAGTGTTCATTGAGGTATGGAGAGTAGTGTGTGTGTGTGTGTGTGTGTGTGGGTATCTGTGTCGGTGTATCAGCATTTCTGCACCTGTTGCCCATCTTTGAGTGTGTGTGTGTGTGTGTGTGTGTGTGTGTGTGTGTGTGTGTGTGACTCCTGCTCTGTCCGGGAGGTGTTTGCATGTTCCATTGGTGCTCATGAGGCTTCTTCCTTCCGCATTATGATTTTCCTCTATCAGTCAAAAGGCAGGAAAGTTGAGTGAACAGATGATTTAATTTGTACAAATGTGTGAATATGATCCTATGAGAATGTTTACAAAGCTTTTTCAGTGAAGTTGTGACGGTTCCCTATAGCGCCTCTCTCTCTCTCTAGAAGAGAAGAAGAAGCAAGATTTTTAACGTCATTTTGAAAGGCATTTTTAAACGGTATCATTTCAATATGTTGTTTCCAGAGAGGTGGGCACTACCTCACTGGAAACCACATATTGAAATGAACTAAACTGGGGACAGGTCTGAATGTTGAGTAAAGGCTTCATATGAACAGACAGCAGCTTGCACCAAGGACTTCTTAACTCATTCCCTGACGATGACACGCTTTCATCTTCATGTCATGGATCAAGACTCACTCAAATGAGGGCTGACAGGCAGGTTTAGCCGTCATGGACGTGATTTCTATTGCCTCTCCCTGACCTCATGCAGTCCCTGAAATTGCACCTTCATTACGGTTTCCATCATCACTATCAGATTGACTTATCTATGACCTGACTGACTACGTGTCTGATTCTGCACTGGAGCGGCTGTATTACCCATAACACCCCTAACACTATCTTAAAATGTTTTTAAAAAACAATGGAGGATTAAGTACTAAATGGTTTGTATATGCTACTGCTAATTAAAGACACGTGTGTCTGTGTTCATGTCTTACAACATATGACTAATATTAATTTGGTACTGGCATGATGACATTTTGCCTCATCTGCACACTGTTTAAAGTAGGCAGAGGCCACACACACACAGACACACACACACACACACACACACACAGACACACAATGTGTGGGTGTGTTGGAGCTGACAGAGCAGTGGATTTACTGCTGAGGAAGTCCATGCAGCTGAACAGAAAGCTCAGTAGCAGGTGCCAGATGGTTTGGACTCGTTCCTACAGTGAAACACATGACACGTGACTGTTTAGCTGGTATTTGGTAACTAAGAAAACATTTAAAATATGTACACTGAAAAAAAATGAAATAAAGATTACAATTTTAAAACTGGAGAAAAAAAAACTTAAACACAGGGTGTTATCGGGGCTCCACAAAATAGGCAACAACAAAAATCCTCAGTTATAATAATTATAATGCCGATATTATTTCAGTCTAGAAATATTAGGCACCTTTTAGGCATGTATATCACGAGACGAAGTGTCCTCTTTTTCACAAACTCAAATCTGGTCACCCTATGTTATGACAACATAATTAGGTACATTTATGACTGGGCGGTCAAATGTGGGCGGTTGTGGTCGAGTGAATCAGCAATTAAATGCAGGGTTGATGTCCTCATACATGCTCAATAGGCCATTCAGAGCATTTGTTGCCTCAGCATTATGGAAGCTAAGGCGGTAGCCGCCAGCTCGCAGGGCTGACAGAGCCAACAGTGTGAGCCTGAGGTGAAAAACCCAGCGTCATATTAAAGTTTTCCGAAACACAGATGAAGGCAACGCTCCGTGAGATATATTCATCACATTTATTTTGCCATTCATTTGTGCCGTTGTCGTATTACTCGAGTGGAGCACCGTTGCGACTGACGGGAAGATGTCGGAAGGCGTTGGGAAGCGGGGCAGTGATGTCACTGGGCTTCGAGCCAATGCTCATCAGCCAGTGGACGTCTTTATGGGAGGAGAAATATGCAACATTTTGTTGTTAAACGTTGGCATTACTCCTTTATTTTTCAGTCAACAGTTGTGAGAAACGCCTGCAGCAGAGTAAGGGACGGAAAGACGGAGACACAGTTCAATGTTTATATGAAGATACAAACACTCAAATGTAATGCATGTTGCATTAGGAGCAGCCTAAGTGTGTACAGTATGAACCCACTATGCGGTGGACCAAAACCTGGCCACCTCAATTCCAACGAGTCACGTGTGGCCCAGTGGCCGGTCCGCAGACAGACTCTGAGTCAGCGTGTGCGGCAACAAACTGATGATGAGTCACTGAGAACTGCTCGCATGTACAGTGCATCCGGAAAGTATTCACAGCGCTTCACTTTTTCCACATTTTGTTATGTTACAGCCTTATTCCAAAATGGATTAAATTCATTATTTTCCTCAACATTCTACACACAAAAACCCATAATGACAAAGTGAAAACTGTTTTTTGCAAATTGTCCAATCAACTGAATTTAGCACAGGTGGACTCCAATCAAACATCTCAAAGATGATCAGTGGAAACAGGATGCACCTGAGCTAAATTTTGAGTGTCATGGCAAAGGCTGTGAATACTTATGTACATGTTATGTTTTCGTTCTTTATTTTTAACAGATTTGCAAGAATTTGCAAAAAACAGTTTTCACTTTGTCATTATGGGTTTTTGTGTGTAGAATGTTGAGGAAAATAATGAATTTAATCCATTTTGGAATAAGGCTGTAACATAACAAAATGTGGAAAAAGTGAAGCGCTGTGAATACTTTCCGGATGCACTGTACGTGGTCACAGCAAAAAAAGGAACTGTGGTGACGTTAAATGTGTCGGTTAACTTCGCAAACTCTTCTTGTGCATTCGAGACATGAAGTGCTCACGATTCTAAAAGACAGAGAAAATCCTTGAGAAGGATTCAGTTTATCTCTGTGAGAGTGTGATGTGTCTGTAGCCTAAACTCCTCCAGACTAAACCATCGTTTTCTGCATGCAAATGTGTGTGTGTGTGTGTGTGTGTGTTTGTGTGTTTATGTGTGTAGCACCAGGCTAATCCCAGATGGCTCTCTACCGTCATGGTCCTTCCTTTTATTGTCAGACTGGACTGGCTGGCTTCCATCTGTTGTTCTCTCCATTTATCCTTCTCTCTTTCCGCATCTTACCTGCTCCTAATGTACAGTATTCACACATCCCTCCATCCTCATCTCAAAGCCTGGTTAGTGAGATTGTTCACTGATGAAGGCCTCAGGGCAGACCTTTTTAAGATTTATTTTTGTAGTCTGATGTTGATGTCAAACAGCATTACTAAGCTATCTTGGCTCAATTGTTGAGTCTCTATGGGATCGTGTAAATTAAGCCACAGTGTCAGACTTTTTAAACCCCTGCTCCAGGCTATCCCCCTTTTTCTTTCATATTTAATCACCGGAGGCCTCTTTTAGGGCCGTGTGTTTAGAGCTGCCGTGTGAGTTGGCACTTTTGCATAAATAAAAAAAAGACAAACCAAGTTAATGCAAAGCCAACTGTCAAGAAAAAGACGCTTTCAACCAGACCGTCCTCCCCAAAAAGACGTCTGGGCAAGTAGGATGCATATTAGGAGCAAAAGATCAAACACATGACTTTCACCCAGGAGTCCTCTGTGGGGTCATCGGACCCTATGAGACGACATAGATCCTATCTGCCTGATGGATCATCGAGGTCTGGGTCGTGGAATTCCTGCTACCGACCACGCCACTGTCCTGTTGAGACTCCGCCCACTGTTGAGACTCCGCCCACTCCTCCTCTCTACCTCCATCTGCCTGATGGATCGTGGAGGTCTCCATCGTGGAATATGCCTACTATGAACTATTCATACACTCTGTCATATTTATTGAATGTATTTTAACTCTAAATCTGTCCTTCTGTACACATTACATCTATTGCATCTGTCCATCCTGGAGAGGGATCCTCCTCTGTTGCTCTCCTGCAGGTTTCTTCCCTTTTTTCCCCCCTGAAGGGTTATTTGGGAGTTTTTCCTGATCCGATGTGAGGTTTTGGGGCAGGGATGTCTATGTGTACAGATTGTAAAGCACTCCGAGACAAATCTGTAATTTGTGAAATTGGGCTTTACAAATAAACTGAATTGAATTGAAAGACAACATGGCTGACCATTTCCTACTGAAGAAGGTCAAAGTCTTACACTCTGTGGGACAGTCTCTCTCAAGGACAAGGAATGTTATCCAGTGATGCAATGTGTCTAAATGGCCCCCAGTGCAGCCACAATGAACTCTCTCTTCACTCACTAGACCTCTGTGGTGCACACGTATCTGTTCCAGTGGCGTCAACAGGCGGATAAAACAGAGAGAGAGAGAGAGAGAAAGAGAGAGTGAGAGGGGCTCCTGGAATAACAGTACATTTCTCAATATCAATATACAGTATAGAGTCCACCATGGGCCGTCCTCCATAGATTTATGTTTAATGACACCCGACCCACACAGAGCCCCTCACAGTGCTGATGAACAACTCGGAAGCACTTTGAATTGCCTCGTTGTTGAAATGTGCGATACAAAATAAATGTGCCTCGCCTCGCCTCGGTCAGGCGGTCCTCTTCATCCTCACATTCAAATAATTAAATTGTTTTAATGCAGTTATTGCTGTAATTTTTTATAGCAGAATTCCACATAATAAGCTTCTTTATTCTGTGGAGAGGAATGAGAAAGAGAAAGGCGGTGCGCTTTGTGAAATACGAGTAACCCTACATGAAGCTTTAAACGACCAAACACATGTTTTTTTTATGACTGAGATCATTATTTGCAATCTGCTCGTCATTTCCCTCAGAATTCAATTAGTGTTTGTATTGATTTTCTATTCCCCCGCACACAGCCACTGGTTTATGTCCATGCTTGTTTGAAAATCTGTGTTCAAATCAGCTTGCAGACTTATCCCATGAATTATTTAGCACTTTGTTTGTAAAGTGAATCTTCGTTATAACAAGCACGGTAAAGGAGGACAATAACAAGCTAAACGTGGATATAATCCTCAGATAGTGTCCCATTACGTTCAAACCCCTCACAAGTCTCATGAAGTCATGCTTTGGAAAATCATTGATCCTAAGCAGCGCTAAAATATTTATTATTAAAAGTAATATGCTGGACATAAAATAGGTTTAAGTGTCCAGTGTCCTAAATCCACTACCACTCAATCCACAGCTGTCGTACAATTCCGGTTACATTTGGGCGAGGACACATTATGAAAGGCCAATGTTAATAATTAAGATCCAACAGATGCTGCCTCCTGTATGCCCTCCTCCCACTTTTAATTCTCCTCCCATCCTCTTGTTTTATCTCTTTATCCCTCCCTCTCTTTCATCGTCTTCCCCTCCACCTCCACCTGGCTGAGCTCTTCTTCTCCACGCTCGTCCCTTAAACGTGTCCCCGTCACTTGGCTGCTCCGTCTCCTGCCCGTCACTCTTGAAACAAACTCATTTTGAAGGAGGAGGGTGGGTCTACCTCCACCCCCCTCCCTCCCCCCTCTGAGCTGCCTGCCCCGTGGCCAGGTTAGAGAGGTGGGTCAGGGTGTAGCTGGGGGGGGGGGGGGGGGGGCAGCTCCGGCGCCCTGTCATTAAGGACGAGTTTACACGTGACCAGACTTTCAATGGGAACTAGACCCTGAGGGGGGAAAAACCTCACCTTAACTCACCTGAATGAAGGTTTGAACTTTCTTCTAAATTGTAGAAGTCCTCTGCCTCATGGTTTAATGCACACGCAAACTCAATAGAAATGGCCTCAGCCATTGTGTTTTTAACTCGTGCGTGGGATCATCATGTACAGGTATGACTGAAATCTCATCCTTCTCTTATAAGAGGTCAAAGCATACAGAAGTCAAACTTATGTTCAGAAACAACATCTGCTGTTTACAAGGACAGTTGCACAATATACGACTTTTCTTGCTCGCCAAATGCAGAAAAAGTCAACGAAACAGAAACATACTGAATACTAGAACGGGCACTCGGTAGAGCGCATACCTTCGCATATCACAAGATTGGGCATTGAGTTATGAACATGTTGGCATTAGTTGCATGCCAATTGGATACAAATTGACTGAGATTTTGACCTTTTCATGACCTTGACCTTTGACCCGATCGATCCCAAAATCTAATCAAATGGTCCCCGGATAATAACCAATCATCCCACCAAATTTCATGCGATTCGGTGTAAAACTTTTTTTGTTACGCGAATAACACGCATACAAATAAATAAATGAACTAGAACGGGCACTCGGTAGAGCGCATACCTTCACATATCACAAGATTGGGCATTGAATTATGAACATGTTGGCATTAGTTGCATGCCAATTGGATAAAAATTGACCGTGCTATGGTAAAAAGAAGATTTTGACCTTTTCATGACCTTGACCCGATTGATCCCAAAATCTAATCAAATGGTCCCCGGATAATGACCAATCATCCCACCGAATTTCATGCGATTCGGTTTAATACTTTTTGTGTTATGCGAATAACACGCATACAAATAAATAAATAAACGGCGATCAAAACATAACCTTCCGCATTTTCAATGCGAAGGTAAAAAATAAATAAATAAACACACGGCGATCAAAACATAACCTTCCGCATTTTCAATGCGAAGGTAACGAGGAGATGAGGTCGGACTTGGAAATCACTGTGAGTGTGTTTGGTGCTGGACACTGGGTTGAATCACACAGTAAATGTGATCATTCCACAGATACATTTCCCTTTGCATGTTGAATATTCGGTGATATAACTTAATACTTCTTAATACGCAGAGGTTTTGGTGGAGCAGTTTCTTCAAAGCCCCTGTGTCAACACTTCAGCTTTTACCTAATGAGTTACGACTGCAACGGCCACCTCGGGGCAAAGTTCCTGTTCTGTCCCAGACTGAGGGAACCTAAAGGGGTCTGTTTCATTTTCAGGAGCGCCCGTGGGGCCTCAGTGAAACCCCCCCCCCCCCTGCATGATGACCGCTCAATACACTGTCCTCTTCGAAACAAAGGACAGGGATGTGCTTTCTTCCAATGCTCCGTCCACTCTTGCCCAAATTTATTGTCTTTTAGTGTTTAGTGTCCTTTTTGTAAATCATAAATTAGAGTTAAATTGCCTGTTTTTAAATCGTAGTTTGTTCAGTTCGTGTGTGACCCCGTGCTTCTCGTCGGTTATAAATCGCACACCACATGCCGGGATGTTTCCCTAAATGAAGCAGATTTCGCAAAATGCACCCATCGCCAGCTGAGGCGTAATAAATTCCTGTCAAATTCAAACTGTTTAATGACCTCTGCTGTAAAAGCCGAGATCTCTATCTGTCATCTCGTCCTCCCCTCAGCACAAATAAAACCGGCAGAGAGAGTTTCTACAAGGGGCTTTACAAGACACCGCATGCTCCCCGTCCTCTCTGAACTCTGCCGAACGTGTTTATGATGAACTGCATCTCTACATGGAAAAAAGTTGTTTGCTGCTAACAATAAACCTCGGGATGCTCCTTTAACTGAGCTGAATTTAAAGAAAAGTAGTCTCATCAAGTTTCAAGCACTTTTAAATCAAATTTTTTGTTGTATTACTGCTATAAAAGATGTGAATCTTGGACTTTTTGTGTCATGAATCGAAACCTTTCATGGTTCATGGCATGCTCCTCTCACTGCAACATGAAAACAACAACGCACCCTTTGAGGTGGCAATGAAATATAATTTCTTTCTCCCGCAGTGTGAGCTGGCAGAAGGAAAAGCTCATTCAAAGAGGCATTTCCTGACTGCTGAGGTAATTAGGCCCGTCGAGCCCCAGACACACAGGAATAACCCAATCTAACTGCATCTATGAGAAGTAACCCTCGTTAGGGCTCTTTCTTTTTGCTCTCTCTTCGTGCAGATCGCACACATTTATTCAGTAAAGGAATTAAACAGGAAATCCATATCCTGTGTTATGTCAATTCCCCGCCCATTATGCTGCTAAATAATATTAGTGACTATTATTAGATGAGAAGAAATCACAAGACGATCATCTTGGTGATGATGATAAGAGAGGGAGAGAAAAACATGTTCCCTTTATCACAAAACAGGTCTGACGACTGGCCTCAGTTGAGTAAAGGTCAGGACAGACACATACACACGTATGTGTGTGTGTCCACTGTGGTGTCTTAAAGAGGTATACTATTAATTGTTTGTTGTTGTTTTTTAAGCGTTATATTGGGGCAAAGGCTGACCGATCATCGTTACTTGAGGAACACTGAACTGTTTGGCCTTTGTCTCGACCAGAAGCTCCCTCTCCACCTGCCAGAGTTTCGCTGAGTCGTTCCTCCTCATTATGGTCATTACCGCTCCCAATCCTCAGGGCTGTTGTTGCGGGGGGGGGGGGGGATAAGCTCCGAGCTTAGACACTGTCTGCAGGACGCTACAGATCTGAGGTCAGCCGCTCCAACTCCACCCTGGTTCTGTGCTCATGGGGTTGAATAGAGACGATTACAAAAAAAAACAGTTTGCATCATTTCCTTCTTCCTCGTCAGGTCATTGCGGTCGGGGGGGAACTTAATTTCTATTGGTCGGATTGAGCGGCATCATTACATATCATCTCTGGAGGAGACAGAGAGCGAGAGAGATACATAAAGAGAGCGAGTGAGAGAGAGAGAGACAGAGGGAAGTTAAAGGTCTTGCCAGAGAGAAAGAAGCGGGAAGGAAAAAGAATGAGGGACAGAGTGAGAGGGAGGAGAGGGAAGATAGGGAGGAGAGGGAGGAACCAAAATCTGCTAAACAAATCAGCGCCGCCTCGTCTGAACACACCAACAGAACACTCGCCTCGCCATCCACCAGCGAGCGGAACCGCAGTGACTAACGGAAGAAAAAAATCAAATCAAGCTTTCCGCTGTCGGTCACAGCCCGTCGTCGTGGCAACGGGCCTCGGAGGGTGCCAGATGTGTATGCGCGGAGTCAGCAAGTTTGCGCCATAATGTCACGTGACTATGAGCTGGCCTGGGCCTGGTCTCAACTCCTGTGACTTTGAGAAGTGACGTGTGCACCTCGTTGGACCCGAAGCACACAGTTGGCCGACTGTCAAGGAACACACTCTAACAAGCTAGGAGGGAAGACGGGTGGATATTTTTAGGTTGTAATAGTTTATTTTGATAACATCTGCAGAGGTCTTATGTTTTAAATTAATACATATAGAAAGATATTATAATAGAAAATATTAGGGAGAATATTGATATTGTTATTAATGTATTATGAAGCATAGGGGTAATGTTTAATCTGTGCAAATGTAAATGGCAAGAATTAATGTATATTGCATGAGAGTGACTGTATGTTAGTGTTATAGATTGACGAGGCCGGTTGAATTCCGTCAAGTGACTCACAATAACAAGGGACTTTTATTGTGAAAGTGACTTTAATGCGGACAACAACAAGACGGGACTCTTATTGTGAAAATACTTGTTTAGCGACTTGACCGGAAGTGACGTTTTGACCGGGGCCAGTGAGATTGAGTATGAAACTCCGTGGATTAGAGAAATCGGATCTCTTCTTCAGGTATCCCAGAGGCCGCAAGGCTGAGGGCCCGGAGGAGCCGGGAGCCGAGGAGGAGCGCCTTGAATGTTTGTTTTACACTTCCTGCCATTAAATGTTGATAACTTAATTCACGCGCATCCGGAAGCCTGTTTTCCATCATCTGCGAAGTGCCCAGTTTCAGAACTACTTTACAATATGTGGAATGGAAAGTGCTCCCTTTAAAATAATGAATCAGCTACGACACATCATACACATTTATCAATCTTTTTTATTCATTTGCCAGTCATGAAACCAGAATGTATTTCATTAAAAAGACTCAGCTGCTGCCGTGGTTGGTTGACGCTCCAGTGCCACTTGGGATGAAGCTGATGTTTGTGCACCTGGAGTATAAATATTCACTTGACTTTGGTTCAACAGCGAGCGGAGGACAGGAACATAATATGAGTTAGAGCTGCGTAGTCGTCCCCCCCCCCCCCCCCTCCATAGCTCCAGGCGTATCCTCTCTGCTCCACAAACACTTGGCGCTGTCAGAGGGGAAGTCTCCCTGCCCGCCCCATAAATCAACACGTCATCAAACCTTTACACGAGACATTTGTTGTCAGCTATTGATGATTCTGTAGTTCAGTTTTTTTGAATGTTGGAAGAAATTAGATTTCGGGATAAAACCAAAACTCACAAATAGGATCAAGATATTTATCACATTTATCACAACAGTAACTGAAAAACTCAAGTCATGGGAAGATACGGTACACAACACATTGTTTACCAGGAGAAAAGGACAACGGCATTGTCATATCCTGATTGCTGAGCACAGTGCCGCTCCAGAACCACATCCTCTGCATGACATAAGACTGGAAGAAGGCTCCAAGTATCCGAATGGAAAGTATTCGTAATGGAAGATTCACCGTCTCTGTCTCAATCCACACGCAGCGCAATAGATGAAGGACGGAATATGATGAGGTACGGATAACGACAAGCTAGTTATTTCGTCTTTTCTAGAAAACGCTTGTATGAGTATTACTGTGTGGAGAAAGTTCAAATATGAGTCGGTAAAGTATATTTAGAAAGGGGTGAGAAATCCAACGATGCCAATACCAAGTGGGAAGGTTTTCCATCCCTGTGTCTCGGTCTGAGTTAGCCATCTGGGTCTCACGATTACAAATGTTCCGCCTCAGCCAGGCTGAGCTGAGTTATTCAATAACCCGGCACATGGCTCCGTGTGTTCTGTTGAAACGTCAACTGTCTGGCAATGACAGACGGAAGCACGGATGGACGCTCAAGCAGGACAGCACAAGCTAAACGCCAACACTTGGTGGTGGAAATGTAACCGCGTCAACCACAAAATGATTCTTCGGCGTAACCGCTCTGCCGAAAGGCGAAAGACACTTTTGGGGGCGAAAGGTGCAACATTTGACATGACAAACAACAATCAACGCAACAGCAACAGTGCAAAGTGTGTATTAACTTAAGTCTAAGATAAGATAAAGAAATAACGTTAAAGTGTTTAGGTGTGTGTTTCAAGAGACATGTGTGTTTAAGTTAAACTGTATGTTACATGTGTGTGGAGGAGGCCTCCGGAGAAGAAGAAGAAGAAGAAGAAGAAGAAGAAGAAGAAGAAGAAGAAGAAGAAGAAGAAGAAGAAGAAGAAGAAGAAGAAGAAGAAGAAGAAGAAGAAGAAGAAGAAGAAGAAGAAGAAGAAGAAGAAGAAGAAGAAGAAGAAGAAGAAGAAGAAGAAGAAGAAGAAGAAGAAGAAGAAGAAGAGCCAGTACACCAGGAACCCTTCCTCGGACTACCCCCCAGTTGGCAGCAGGACATGCCCCCAGGAGTCTGGCCCCTCACCTTGGACCACAATGCCTTAGGAGACAATAACAGGAGCCGTTGCCCCTGACAACACAACTCTAAGGGTCGAAGGGGCAAGCCACATCCCCCGCAAGCCACCACTTCAATAGTGTTGCAATCCTCCAAGTGGACATTTAACCAACTGTGTTAAAGTAACAGAAGATACACCGTTCTGTTCTTCAGCCCATGTTGGGACTTCATCATCAATTCTCGGTGGACGATGTGCTGACGTGCAACTCTTGTAATCCTCTCTCTGGTTTTCATCACCACTCACTTCATCACCGGCTGCCTCTGCTGCGTATCAGCACGCCTGCGTGTCGGAGCTCCGCCACTCCGACCTCGCGTCTGTCAGCAGCTCGGCTCATGAGGCTCCTCTCAGGAGTCAGACTCAAGCTCGACAAGGCAGGTGTCAGGTGGTCGTTCGCTGAGTTTGTGTGTGTGTGTGTGTGTGTTCAAGGTGTGCCAGACCCAAGAGGGCTCTCCTTCAGGCCAATAAAACCAGTGTCCCACTTTCTCTTTTTTTAATGTTACTTTTCACACACACACACACACACACACACACACACACACACACACACACACACACACACACACACACACACACACACACACACACACACACACACACACACACACACACACACACACACACACACACACACACACACACACACACACACACACACACACACACACACACAGTGTTTAGTGGACACTATTGACTCTGGACTGTTATTACTGCCTCATGAATCTGCCATAAAACGTTGGGACTGCCGCCAGCTGTTTGTCGAAACCACCACAGGGGACTTGAAGCCCTTGTGTGTGTGTGTGTGTGTATGTATGTGTGTGACCTCCCATTTCACTATTGCTCACACAGGCAGACTCACCAAACCACACACGTGTTCTGTAAGTGTTTACGTCTACTGACCACATCATGATGCAACATCGTGCTCCTACATGTAACATTCCTGCCCCCTGATCACACTTCCAACATACGGGCTGGCGTCTCTCAACCCGACCAGTCACACGAGCACACGCTGCTCAGACACACACTGCGGACACTCTGGGTTATTTAATTCGTCAAACACAAGGTCTGGACTCAAATGTGATGACATCGGCCAAAAGTAACCCAAAAATAGTTTTGCACGTTATGAATCATTAGAGTTTCTGCAGTTTTTTCCCCCACAGTTGCAGAAACTGTGACTCACAGGGTATCTAACGAGGACAAACAGCAAGCAGACAGTCACACTGACAAATGGAGGTGTAGTCTAGACATCTTATCTCTCTGCTGTAATCATATGGGGCTTTTTCAGAATCAGACCAGGTGTGCAGAAGAATTGTGTGTGTGTGTGTGTTTTGTCATTGAGAATCCATAAAATAGTGCGTCAATAAAACAGCGAAGTACAGGAAGCAGGGAAGGAAAGTGGGACAGACACATCACTCTTTCCATAGGAAGTAAGTCGGTTGTAGTCATAACAATACAGCCGAGTAATAATCAGATTCATCTTCATGTAAATGTTGTTTTACCAGCTGATAGTAAGACTTAATACTTTTCTGATATTCTTTTTAGGAAATCTTTCAAAGTAAACTTAAAACCTATCTATGCATCCAGAACTTTGATTAAGAACGGTTTATAGAAATTTTTTATTTTTACATATATTTGTTTTACATAATTTTGTAAATCTATTTTATCGTAACTTTATTTATTACTTATTTTATTTTATTTCAATTGCATTATTTTTTTGTTAATCTAGTTTTTATTTCACCGTTTTACCGCTATTACTACTTATGATAGCTTTTAATTAAATTGTTTTACATTTTTATTTTGTTATAATTACCTTCGCATTAAAAATGCGGAAGGTTATGTTTTGATGGCCGTGTATTTATTTATTTATTTGTTTGCGTGTTATTCGCATAACAAAAAAAGTTTATAACCGAATCGCATGAAATTTGGTGGGATGATTGGTTATTATCCGGGGACCATTTGATTAGATTTTGGGATCAATCGGGTCGAAGGTCAAGGTCATGGAAAGGTCAACATCTTCTTTTTACCATAGCGCAGTCAATTTCTATCCACTTGGCATGCAACTAATGCCAAAATGTTCATAATTCAATGCCCAATCTTTTGATATGCGAAGGTATGCGCTCTACCGAGTGCCCGTTCTAGTTTTCTATCCGTCGGCCGAAAATTCGTCTTTTCGGTTGTTTCCTTATTTCAACTCGTCAGCCATCGAGAAGCGTGAAGCACTGACCTGTAAGAAAGGTGCTATGCAAATAAAGTTTGATTGATTCTAACTTCCACGAGTCAGACGTTACTTCCCTGGAGTAAAGTCCTCCATCCCACCAGAGGACATGTGTTAGTGGTCCAGAGACAGTCGGTGACTGAACACGATAAAACCCTTCAGAACCTTTCCAGAACACTGAAGGCATCGCACGACATTGTGCAACATCGTAAATGTTGACGTTTTCGATCTTGTGTTTCGATTGAAGGCTTCTGTGGAATAAAAAAAAAACATAAGCGTCTCTCCCCTTCAAGGAGAATCTTCAGTGCCGAAACGCTGAAGTAAAGTTATACATTATATAACACATCGGGATAAGTCACCACCGCAAAGGTTCGAGCCACAGTGGTGATTAACGCTGCAGCGCTCGACAGCACAGACACGGGCAGCCGACCTGGCAATGTTATCAGGATTTATTGGAATTTTGTACATTACTTTGATACACTAACAACAATTTACAATTAAATAAGAATATAACGATTAAAAATAAATGCGATATTAATATGCTGATTTGCACACATGCCTACATACACAGTCATGATGTCTCACATGTGACGTAAATGTCGACAGAGAAACTACATGTCTAGTTTGTACAGAGGTTTCTTTTTAGAGAGAGAGAGACAGAGAGAGAGAGAGAGAGTGACGGAAGTGGGTTAATAACATCCCTCCATCCGAGAGGGATCAATGGAGACTGATAGTTAGACTATTGATCCGATGAGTCCGACATTGTTGGGCGAATCCTTAGGCCGGGCGAATGAATCCGACTGCACAGCATGTCGTCGCAGAGCACAGACACAGGCCTGTGTGCACTGAACTAAACACACACACACACACACACACACACACACACACACACACACACACACACACACACACACACACACACACACACACACACACACACACACACACACACACACACACACACACACACACACACACACACACACACACACACACCTCCTGATAATTTATTTTCTCGCAGGGGTAAACATGTTTGTGTGAGAAGGAGGAGTGGGAGGTCTGGCGACACACGCTCACACATAGCAGGGGGGTTGCGCAACAGTGGCTGCCTTTAAAGAGCGTGCGCAGTCAGGTGGGGGGGGGGGGAACTCCCATCTAACAGTCCCAGCATTCCTCTGGAGCAAAGTTATTGGCGGTCGTCACATCCAAGTGGCGGTCAGGTCAGGTGGTTCCTTCCTGAATGTGTTTGCGTGTGTGTGTGTGTGTGTGCCCGTGTGCTTTTTCTATGTGACGGACGATAAATGGGGAGGAAGTCCAAAAGGAGTCGGGGGCTGTTTCAAGTTCACGACCCTCCCTCGTCTGAGCAACGCTGCTCGCAAATCCAAAACAGGACGGAGATATATGCGTGCGTCAGCGCGGGTTGGCCGGAAACAAAAAAACATCAACCCGGGCGTTTGATCCCCACGCGGGGTCTGAGACATGCTCCAGGCATTCATCACGTCCCCGTTGTTACCAGGACAGTGCGTTCTCATTTTACACTGGAGTCATACACACGATCACGGGCTCGTTAGAGACCACATGCTCCAGAACCTCGTCCTAGAGGGACGCGCCAGAGTAGCGAAACACGAGATCACGCCAACGCTGACGGACGTAAGGCGTCTGTAAAATACAAAAAACACACAATCCTCAGTCCCGATACAGCTGAAATAAAGTTGTGTAATCGGATACAGAAGGCGGGTTGAGGATACATCGTGAGAAGTCACAACCAGACGACAAGCGTCAGAGCAGATCTTGAGGTTTTGAGTGTGTGAGATAAGAAGTGTGTGTGTGTGCGTGTGTGTGCGTGTCAGTCTTAGGCATTGGACAGCATCGTAGATGTGAAGATCTGCTGCAGTATTTGGGGGATGTGCTTGGTGTCCATGGCAACGAAGGAGCGCCCTGCTGGAAGGGTCTTTTGGAGTCTGAATGAGAGAAAGAAAGAAAACACAGATAGAAGTGAAACAGAGGGACTGAGCTTCAGCAACACAATCGCTTCCCGAGAAGAGAAAGACGGACTTGTTTGCAGTGACAGAGTGCAGTGTGTGTGTGTGTGTGTGTGTGTGTGTGTGAAAATGGAAGGGCTGTCACTCGCATGGAGCAGTGTAGGAACAAGACAACTCGTTCTAGGTCTTCTATTTAAACTCACCGCACCCGATGGCATTCTTTCTTTCTTTTGTTCTTCTTTCATCCCCCCCACTTACTTACACATTCTTCTTGTTCAATCAGTAGTTGACACACACACACACACCGACACGCACACACACACCGACACGCACACCATAGATATTACGCAACTCTAAAGGCTCCCCATAACTAAAAACCTCCGCGTGCATCCTTCCATGACAGGTGTATATATTAACCTCATTCAGGTGTATATATTAACCTCATTCCTGACCCCACATTCGGACTTCAACCCATAAACTGAATATAGTTTGAAGTGCTTTCAGAGTTCATTTGGCATCAGGAGTTAAAGAGTAATTCCTCCTATCGCTGGTTCAAAGGGTCAGAGATCTCTTTCTTTCCTTTCCTTCCTCTCTTGGTGTTCCTCCTCTCCACGAGCGTCATTGTCATTCTTTATTGGTTTTCTATGACATAATAAAAATAAACTTTAGCAGGATCCCTACTAATTGCCAACATGGCTACTGTTCAAATCGCGGCCATTTTGAGGTATCTGCATGGACTCCATCTCCATCTCCCTCATCTTATTGTTCACTTCCTGTCATCCGTCGCCTTCTTTGGCTAATGTACCCTTTTCTTCCCCTTCACCTTTCCTTCCCATTTCCTCCTGTGCTCGTCCCTTATTTGCACCCTAGATGCCGCCTCCCCCTCCGCCCCCCGCCCCCGCCTCCTCACCTTTCGGCCTGATCGCCGAGGGACCCGATGAAGATGGCGAAGGCGTTGACCTGCGGGTCGGAGGTCAGGACTTGGGCGAAGCGCTCGGGCCGGATGCCGTAGCGCTCCAGGTTGGCGTCGCTGAGCACCACCAGGAAGTGCTCGTCGGCCTCCTCCCGCGCCAGCTCCTTGACGCTGGCGGCGGTGGCCTCCAGAGTGTAATCGCCGCTCATGCAGAACTGGGAGTGGGCGTGCATGTTCTGCAGGGTGAGGGAGGAGCGAGAGAGAAAACAGCGGAATAAGACCGAACCCTCACGTATTGTCATTGTTTCTGTTGTTTGTTTATTGTGTAAAGTGCCTTTTCATAGACGACAGACCCCGGCTTTTTCAGTCTGTTTTCGGGGGGTTGGGTCGACAAAACGAGATGCGGACGGATGACGACAGCGTACCTTGATGACTTTCAGCCTCTCTTTGTTATTCTTGGGCACTTTGTCCGCTCGGACCAGCTCGATGTCGTAGCCGTCGCCCGAGTGGCCCACGATGTCGTACTGCGGGGGACAAAACACTCAAATAGAGGGGAACGATGGATACAAAGAAGGTCGCGTGTATCGCACCGCGTGAACAGGAACGTCCACCGTGACATCGTTCTGTTGTTGAATCCGCCTCGGGCTGGAACCGACTGTGGGCCGAGGCGTAAAGACCCGGGTGTGACGGTGCCGAAATGTCCCACCGGATCTTATGGAAGAAGATTGTCGTCTCCAAGCTGCGCCCGCGACAGCATGCCTGCCCCCCCCCCGGCCTGCCGTGGACCACACACGTCACGAGGGGCGAACATAAACCCAGGTCATCCCGGCACCGTGGGCTCCAGTCAGCTATTCCAGGACTCGGGTGTTATGCGTATGAGCCGTTTCTAATATGGGCCATTCTGCCTGCGCTGGTCAGAGGTCTGTGTGTCTGTTCACAACGCTGTTGCTGGGGAAGAAGCCTGGGGCGTATTTATCTATCAAAATGTCAAATCTATTTTGTACTATAATCTTTTTTTAAATTAATTTGTATTTATTATTTGTCAAGTGTAATTTATTATTTACGACTTCTTTTAATACAAAATATTCGAATTAAATACAAAATGTGAATAAAATGAAAGTGTTGAGTTTTTCCACAACATTGATATGTACAAATCTGTGCTAAATTTTTGACCTGTAAATGCGTGTGTGTGTGTGTGTGACACACTGATACGTGATCAGTATAAGCATGGGTTGAGTGTCACTTAGGGGCCAGGAAGTCTGTCTCCCTTTTTTACACACAGTCATATCCTCCCCTCCCCCCCCCCACTTCTCTCTACACTGGGTATTAAAAAGAAGTATCCAGATGACCTTAATGACTTTGTAAAAGTTGTAGTTTGCGGTTGCACAGCCAACCCGGCGGCACCTCAGCCCCAGAGCGCCGCTCACCTTGAACCGGTGCTCGTAGCTCTCCAGCGCCTCCATGACCATACACACGGCCTCCATGGAGCGCTCCAGCCGGCCGTCCACGCCGTTGAAGCGGTACATGCTGCCCGACACGTCCACTAACACCCGCAGGCGCTTGGGCTTCTGCTGAGGACTGCCCGGCTGTTAACACACACACAGGGCAACACTTTCAACAAAAAACGTTGGCCGCGACTGACGACTCGATTAAAGAGAATGACTTAAAATAACGTTTGACACAAGGAGAACATTTAAAAACGGGTAGAAATTACTTAATTTAATACCTTCACGCCAGACCAAAAGTATGCAACGCTCAGAGCTGAATAAGGTGGAAAAACATGGCGTGTATATTTAGGTTAGTGTGTGTTTGTATGATTAGTGTGGGAACTATCTCTGTGCTGTGTGTGTGTCTGTCTGTATTCAACCACACATGTGAAATGACTAGAGACGGTCAGTGAAGCACAAGGTTTAATAATAATCTCACACGCACCACTGGAATGTATCGCATGACAGATAAAGTTCATAATGATGTGTGTTGGTCTGGGCGTGAGTGTGTGTGTGTGTTTTTTAAAAGGTGCGGCCCTGGAAAAACAACGTGTGTTTTAAATATCTGCATCACACACACACACACCTCTGGGTCCAGCTCGGTCCTGCGCTTGTATATCGCCTTCTCTCCAGTCAGCCCATCAATGATTTTAGCGTCATCCAGTTCTCCCAGTGCCTGGTTCTTCAACCACTCCCGCTCTTTCCCTTTAGCCTGAAAACAAAACACACACACACACACACAAACACACTGCATTTCAAAATATGTCTGGGGACAATGATTTCATTTTGGTGGGGCAGATTGGGAAACGCAAAAATAAATAAACAATGTAATTCAGGCTGACGCATTACAGACAACGAGAAATATTTACAGCCTCAGCCCGAGAGGAGGGAAGGAGGTCGCGGCCGGTTGCACGTGTTTATATATATATAAATATAAATTTATATAAAGGAACAAATCTAATTATATATATATATATATTTATATAAAGGAACAAATCTAATTATTAAAAAAATATTTAAAGAAATTTATATATATATATTTTTGATTCACACACAATTATTTCTTGTTTTTGAAAACATGTAAAAAAATAACTTTTAATTTAAGTAATCTATCTATAAATCTCTGATTTGTGACTCCTTCTGTGTACATTCATTAACACCGAGACTGACAGAAGCTTAGATTTATATGACTGATATTTACATGTTACAAAGAAAACCTGTATATTCAAAGAATAAAATATCAACTATATAGTTATACGATGTCATAACTGTTCATCAGCGAGTCGGCCTGTGGGAAGCGACTGTTTTTCGCGGTGGTCACATGGGAGGAGGGAGGAAAAGCAGCATCACTTTCCTCGTCTTCGGCCCGCTCCCTGAGGAAGGAGCGCTGCTTTCGAGAACAGGAGGTGAACAAAAGCAGGAACCCAACCCGCTCCCCCCCCCGAACGGGGTCACGGGGTCACGGCGATACGAGTAAGGACTGAGGGCTGCTTTTTTTCACACGTACACACACAAAGGAATATAGATTGTCCGTCATGTCATACTCACAGGACCCATGACTTCACGTCGGATAAGAGTATGAACTTTTGGAACTTTTGTTTTCCCTTCAGCCGTTTAGTATTCCCCGAGGAGAAATCTGTCAAATGAGGACTAAAGGCACTTGCAGTAGTAGAGAGTATATATACTTTCTCTAATAGTTTCAAGTATTAATGAAATGTCTACACTACAGGCACAAAACCTAAACTAGGAAATAAGTTCAACGGCTACATGCAAATTTGATAAATTATACACTACCGTTCAAAAGTTTGGGGTCACCCAGACAATTTCGTGTCTTCCATGAAAACTCACACTTTTATTTATCAAATGAATTGAACATTTCATAGAACATATAGTCAAGACATTGACAAGGTTAGAAATAATGATTAATATTTGAAGTATTAATTGTGTTCTTCAAACTTCAAGCTCAAAGGAAGGCCAGTTGTATAGCTTATATCACCAGCATAACTGTTTTCAGCTGTGCTAGCATAATTGCACAAGGGTTTTCTAATCAGACATTAGTCTTCTAAGGCGATTAGCAAACACAATGTACCATTAGAACACTGGAGTGATAGTTGATGGAAATGGGCCTCTATACACCTCTGGAGATATTTCATTAGAAACCAGACACTTCCACCTAGAATAGTCATTTACCACATTAACAATGTATAGTGTGTATTTTTGATTAATGTTATCTTTATTGAAAAAACAGTGCTTTTCTTTGAAAAATAAAGACATTTCTAAGTGACCCCAAACTTTTGAACGGTAGTGTATATGATAATGACATGATGCCATTTGTATTGTAGACACTGGCAAGTGAGCGGCATGCATGAAACAATACACGGTCCACACGGGCTTCATGGGAGTCTGAAGCTGTTCAGCTGGGTTTTCCATCCCGAGGATGTTCATTATCCCCGTCAGGGTGATGAGGGCTGCCACAAAGCGAGGGGCTGCCGCGGCCCCCTTTGTTCGCGCGGCGGTTGCATCACGCACAAGGTCGGTCACGCACAGGTTTCTATCTTTGACGGTGTCGTCATAAGCTCGCTGTCAACGTTCGCACCATAAATATCTCACCTCCCTCCGCATGACTCCCAACATGTTACGACAACCTCTGTTAAAGATCCGACTCATTTCCCTGGCTTTTATTATTCCCCAGGGCGTAGAAATTAAGAGCGAGTATGTGCCGCTCTGCGATTTTTGTGTGTGTGTTTTTTTTGGCCAGTTAGAACTTATTTCCCACTCTGATGCGCTTGATGAATTTGTGCCGGTGTGTTTACGATAAACAGAGAAGGGGCTTCCCTTTAGGGAGGCTGACGGAGGTTTGAAACAATACGTTGTTTGAAAGCTCGCCAACTCTGTGTGTGTGTGTGTGTGTGAGTGTGACTCCTTGAATCACTCTTCAGGTATGACACAAATAACATAACAGCAACACACAGAATGGTATAATCTAAAGTCCAGAGGACCCAGCGGGAAAGAAGCCGGGGGCTCCGAGGACCCACACAAACAATAACCAACGCTCACGTTCAAAGCCACTGCTGGCATGGCCGCAAACACCTGGATGGAAAACACAAATACACACACACACACCACAACATATACAAAGAGAGCTTTACACCTGGACAGGAGAATAATAGAGCGAGGCTAAGTGAAGCTGCTCTGTAATCATCCTCGAATGCTGCGTGATTTTCCTCGTCACACACGCACACACACACACACACACGCTCAGCCATGCATCAACACACATTATTTCCCCGAAAAGAAGCTCAAACAAAGGGAGGAAAATCAAACCCGAAATAATGAAACGGAGACGACATCACATCCTGGATATTTAACCGCCGCTCCCTACGCTCTTGCTTTTTCACGGCGCTCGACCAATCAGGGGTCTCCGGTGGGACAACGCCCCCTCCTTCCTGGCCCTGGGGTTGCATGAGGTCAACCGATTGTCATCCAACAACTTGTACGACCTCCACCAGAGCCAACTGGCCCGCGAGCATTCCTGTCTGACTGAAAAGCAAAAGGCTATTTCATCTGAACCCAGCGTTCAGCTTAACTCTCCCGTCACGTCAAAGAGATGTTTTAAACCAAACAACGTTTACTGGAAATACTATAAAGGTGTTTAGGTTTCCAAAAATACCAAACGTCAGGCTGAATTTACTCAGACGTGTCCACAACTGAAAACATGTGGATCATAAATTCTACTTGTGTTCAACCCAAAGTTAAAAATATTTGTGTATTGATTTTCTTTTTGGACCAACAGACCACCTGCTAAGGGAAATATCAATATGGTGACTAACTGACAGTCAGCCTGTCCATCCAACGACAATAAATCACCTCTGATAAGACTTTAATTGGATTATTTTGAGGAATACTTATAATCCACTAATAATCTTCACAGCTACAGTGCAGCTCACCTGTAAACTGTCCAGGATGATGCGCAGAGACTGAACCTGCCTCCTGACGGCGCCGGAGAAGCGCTCGTACATGGCAGCGTCGTACTCGCTCATATCGATCTCCTTCAGCCTGAGATGAGGAGAGGGGGAGACACACGGAGGGAGAGACGGGCGACTCGATGAGAGAGGTTTCAAGACAAACCCCCCCCGATATCTTCCGGCACACGGAACGCCGGATTCATACGTATTGCTTCAAAAGTCTTCAACAGAGGCGAGAAAGAGAGAGAGAGAGATAGAGAGACTGGTTGCAGGATGGCACAGAGAGCAACATGCATTGTGTAGAGCTGGCATCAGCCGTGCAATCACAAACACATCAAAACTCCCTCAGTGGACATCCGCCGACAAAATGTCTGGAACAAAACATCATCATCATCATCATCATCAACACCTGGAATGTCCTTAAATCCTTCACATGAAGGGCGAAAAAAACCAAAGTAATCCCCTTGAGTCATCTTTTGTATTCATTCATTTTAAAACTTTTTTTCCTTTTGTATTTTAGATTATAGATGTGCGAGTTGATTGATCTGTGATTATTTGTCATTCCCTCCTCGATCCCCACTCCCACTCCCGCGCTGCTCTCCCCTCTCCCGCACCACCTCCTGCATCACACTCACACTTATAGTTATTTCTGACCGGCACACACAGTCTGTTCCTTTGCACTCACACCACATCGTGTCAGCCCACAGCACAGCAGAGGGACTTCCTCCACACATTCCTAGGTGTGCACGTGTGTGTGTGTGTGTGTGTGTGTGAGTGCGTATGTGGTGAGCAGACACTGTGGCCGGTGGCCGCGACTATTTCCTTCAAATTCCTGAAGCTCTACTTCAACGGGAGATCGAGGCTGAACGACGAATAGAGAGAAAGAGTTCTGGAGGTGGAGACGCGGACATTTCCCACACAGCAGACACAGAATCGTGGACTTGTGCCGACTTCCCAAACCACACCGACGGCACATAGCCTTCCACACACGAGAGATGCCTCTCCCGGCATGATTTCCCTCTTCAAATATTCTGTTGATCCGATTTAAATCTGCGAATAACGATGCATTCAGTGTCAAAAGAAAAAGCAGAATACCTGAAGAACGGTTGCTGGTTCCGATCCGTCCATCACAACCTCCCACAAGTGTAAAACGTACTGCCTATTGTGGCCGCCTTGCTACATGTTTTCTGTCTCATAAATATAGTTCACAGTTCAAATAATAAGAATTTATCCAACGCAATCAATTCATGAGCAATGCTTTCAATATTTTTTGCGGGTCTGTCTCTTTTACATTTAGGAGGCTGAAGGACACTTGAATTATTCTCATTTAATTGTTTTGTATTGTATTAATCTTAACTCGAGTTCCTGGAGCACCTTCAAAGCTATAATATATATAAATATATATATATATTTAAATAAATATATATAAATATATATATTTAAATAAATATATATAAATATATGTATTTTTTATTATTAAAATATATACAGCAATATCTAAAACATATAAATATAAAGTATATTTATAAATATATAAATATTGATAATTAATATATCTATATAAATAAATATATATTTGTATAGCTAAGATGTCATTTCAAAATGTTAAACTTTTAAAAATTCCCTTCTGATATGCGTGTACATGCTCTGGTGGGTGTTTCATGTTTTAGGCATACCGAAGCCTGTTTTTGCTTGTGTGTGTGAGTGTTTCAGGTGCTCTAGAGTTTACAGAGGGATCATAGTTTGATTGATGTTCAACCTCAAGCTAAGCAAACAAAGGAGGGAGCACACACATCTGTGAATGGGAGCTTATGGAAAAAGCCTGACGGAGTTTACCTGCGATATGAGAAAAAGGATAACAACCCACAAATCCAGCCGCCCCCTCTGGAGGTTCACTTCCGGGGTGTGTGCTCACCTGTTGTGTTCAACGGTCACGTACGGTGACATCGACTTGGAAGCAGGGTATCAGCGTGTAGCTACAAGATTTGTTTCTGGGCTGAGTGGGACACTGATAGACAGACAGACAGACAGGGAGTCACAGAAGAAATGTAGAAAAGCAAGTGAAATGAGTAAAGACCAAGGGAAGAAGAGAAGAGACACAAAAAGGAGAGGGAGAGAGGTTGTCCTCTTGGCATGAAAGCAGCCAGTGTATGAGCAGGGTTATGCAGGAGAGGGGGAGGGAGAGAAAAGAAAGTAAAGAGAACGAAACTGTTTGAAGCAAAAGAGAACAGAGACAGCCTTCATGGTGGAGCTGGTGAAAGGGGTGCCCTCTTAACCCTCCGCTCTGAAGCAAATGTGTGCGCACACACACACTCATCCATCCAATCAGGGCACTGCAGCCTTTGGTTGTTTGCCCAGGATGGAACACCATACCTGGGATGACCAGGCCCCCACACACACACACACACACACACACACACACACACACACACACACACACACACACACACACACACACACACACACACACACACACACACACACACACACACACACACACACACACACACACACACACACACACACACACACACACACACACACACTAGTTTTACAAAGTGGAAAAAGAAAACCAAAACATCTGTTCACCTCCACATGGCTTCCCACCTGTGGAGCCGACTGGGCTCGGCGACGCCTCATCGGTCGGCTTTGGGCCGTGATTTTCCTTCCCTGTGTTCTCTTTGAAGCCCCCTACCTTTCTTTGAAGGCTTTTTCGCCCATTTCGCGGGCGGCCCTGCGGACGTCCTCCGGAACGGCGTCTTTCTCAGCCTGGGAGACCTGGTGGACCTTGTGTCCTGCATCCAGCCGGTAGGGGCCCCCTTTGCCCCCCAGACCCGCCGTGTCCCTGCCGCCTGCCACGGAAGAACCAATCACACGCATCCTTTCGCCACAGTATGTCGGATTCTGACAGCTCTGTGCTAGAAGTGCAGAGCTGAGGCTAGGTGCCTTGCCCAAGGGCAGCAAAGCCCCGTACGGGCTCCTTAATCATACCGATGCGTGTGTAAACGTCATCACGGATTTCAATCAGCATTCGGGCGGACGGATGGACTTTACCTGTGCCTCCCGCCCACTGGTTTCCCCCGACGTGAGGATCGTTGTTGGGGTCGGTCTTGCCGTGTTTCGGGGCAGTGACGTCCAGGTTGCTGTCCCTCTGGATGGTAATCTAATGACGATAGAGAGATGCCATGTGGGTCAGTTAATGTTTGACTGAAATGAGCTGCGACCGAGCTTATACGACTTAAAGGGTCGGTTCAGCCCCACCTCACACACAAAATAAAAAAAACGACATACTTTTACCATCGCTACTGGTGTCCTGCCCCTTAAGGACTCTGTTTTGGCAGGAACAATGTCCCAGGAACTCTAACGGGCCGCTGCACTCTCACACAACAAGATGCAGATCACCTGATAAGATAACCACCGAAAGGACGACACTCCAAACGGAGACGCCGACGCAGTGTTTTCGACATTGTTAAAAACACTCGCTGGGGAAAAAAGAGACGGGCGGGCGGCCGGAGTCTGGCTCGCATCAGGGAGTGAGAGAGGAATGGGTCTTTCGGTGGGAGAGTAAGTGCATCCCCTGTAGCTCGGCTGCATTCTTACATACTGCAGGAATCTGAATGGTATCTGTGGGGGATGAGGCTTTGTTGTTGACGACTATGTGTGTGTGTGTGTGTGTGTGTGTGTTGTATCTTGACTGTATTTTGGTTGTTTTTTGGTCTGGGTTCGCCACAGACTGAGCGGTTGAACGGACACTTATCTAGTCGGAGCAGAAGTCCAGCTGAGGAGGACTCCTCCTCTCCCGTTTTAATATCTTGTTTTCTTTTGCATTATGCTCCGACGCTCTTCACGGTTTCATGCGAAGCCCTGAGGATGGCCTCGTTGTTGAAATGCGCTCTACAAATAAACGTGCCTTGCCTCTCTGCTAACCCCACTGTCCACACCTCCGACAGACTGCGGTGCAGCTCAGGCTCCGTCCTCACACCTACATGAAGCTGCTGCATCAGCACAGCGCTCTATATTTAGCGCGGATTAGACGGGTCAGTGTGATACAAATAAAGTGTCGGATTACAAGGACGTGATAACACTCATCGTGGGAACGAGCTCACAGTGTGGGAAACAATATTTTTGTGGAAAATCAACATTTAGAAACGGCAGAAGGCTCCCTTACAGTCAAGATGGCGGCAAAGATAACAAAAACAACAATGTGTTCATCTTTTATCGCGGCAGACTTTTATTAGATTATTACTTATCGGGTCTGCAGATAAAAATGAGAACAAACTTTTATAAAGCAGTTTGAGCCACAAAAAAAAGGGCCCAAATAAGCCATGCTTTCCTTTCTGCTGCAGGGGTAACCCTGTACACGCAGAAACACGGGGCCCTGGGAAGACCCAAGACACACACACACACACACACACAGTCCCAGAGTGATATGCAGACACACCATCTGTGTCGGCTGTTGACGTTACAGATCTACATGAGAAAAAAAACGGTCAGTTCCCTGCATGACAACACCAGTGAGGAGAGAGGGGGGAGGGGCTGTTTTATTAACCAGCAGGGTCTCAAACATCACCACTGTCCCTGGTGTCCCATGCAGCTGCAAACCAACAGAGCATCTGCGTGTCCAAAGAGCCTTTACTCATGGAGTTAGACAAGATCCACAGGAAGTGTGTGTGTGTGTTTGTACTGGTGCATGAACCAGCCGCAAAAGCCTCCGTAACCAGAGAGAGTTCGATGCCATAGCTCTGCGGTGAGGTAAAGGGTCAGAGGTCAGAGCCTCCAGGAGCTCAACTGCGCCTCGTGACGCACAGGTGAAGTCATACGGCAAAGAAACGAAAAAGAGAAAAAAAACAGCAGCACAACATGCAGCTTTGCTGCACACATGGCCGGTGCCATGCCGGGTAACGAGGGTGTGCACCTGAAGGGAATGTGCCTTCAAAGGCTGAGCTGTACTGGCTAGACATAGCATCCTCTCTGAGCGGGGATGAATGTGATTATGATCGCTTGACACACACACACACACACAGATTCTATTTCTCCCTGACAACACAGCTCCACCCCCACCAGACCTTCTGAAGGGGCCCGACTGAAGCGCAGGTTTGTTTCAGTCCACCTTTGTCGTCACACCGCTTGCAGAGGTGAAACTCTCCGGCGGGTGGCGACACATCCCCTGAATGCCCCTTCGTGCCGCGAATGTGAACTCTGGCCTCGGTCACAGCTGGTTAAAAAAAAAGCTCTCCTTTTTGTGTCAGGGAAAGTAAATGATGAGTGACGCTTTACGACGTGTGTCCGGTTTGGGCTTTTCGAAAGGGGCCCGCGCTCGGTCGTGTTTCCCACTCGGGTCGTGAAAGAGACACGAGTCATTTGGGCAATGCAGCGTCGGGACACGAGATCGCCGAACGCGGTTCTGAAAGTGATCAGCGAGCATCTGTCATCCTACGTATCCGCTTACGGCTGCCGCGCCGAAATGACATAAGACTGAACCTATAGGGCCGTTACGTTACACCTCGTTTCTATAACCAGCAACATTGAGGATACTGTTGAACGACAAAATTAAAACGGAAGAAAATAACTTCAGGAACCAGATGCCCCTCTCAGGGCACACGTTTTTAAAAATCATACAAGTTTTCAGGAGGCTTCTCGATGTTCATCCTCATGGGAAACCACCTTTCTCTTGAAATAAAGTCAACAACACGCTAATCTCATTTTACAGAGAAACAGAAAATCAAAAACTGAGGTAAGACGAGTGAGGGGCCAATGACTGTGTGAATCAATTACCCTCCCACCTGTCTCAATCCCCCCCCCTCCCCTCTCATTTATTTTCAGTGTCTCTATATGTCTCTCATCTGCGGCCCACTTCTTGTCTTGTGAGATTTATAGCCTCATAAATGTCAGATTCTTCCTTTAGACGCCTAAAGACAGAGAGTGATTTAGGATCGATGGCATGTGTGTGTGTGTGTGTGTGTGTGTGTGTGTGTGTGTGTGTGTGTGTGTGTGTGAACTTGCCCACAGCCGAGGACTTTTCGAGGAGTAAATGTGTGCCCCTGGGTGAACTTGGGTGCATGCCAGTGTGTGTGTGTCTGCGTGCCTCTACCGGAGTGTTGGAACACGTGAGATCGTCTTATGTGAGTTCATGGATCCAAGGTGTGAAGAACAGAAAATGCTGTCCTTAGTTGTGTGAACGTGTTACTTGCACATTTCAAGAAGGTTACTGTTAACTGTAAGATTGTGTCACCGCCCCGCTGCAGATTCAAAGTTTAAAGGAGTGTAGACGTGCGTGTGAGTGTGACTGATAAGCCGACTTCAGTGGCGCAAGGGGCAAAGGAGGAGAGGGGGGGGGGAGCAGGTGGCCAACCAGACACGCACACACACTGACATGCGGGTTTCAAATCAGCCATATTATACTATCTAATATTCAATACCTATTTTTGCAGAAGTAAATGTAGAACTTGGTGTCACTAATAATCTTTACTTCCCCCTTCATTGATTCCTATAAAAAATCTAACACTCACGAATTCAATAATCATATTAAAAAAATATCTATATATATTCATATTATTGAAAAGAACAAGAAAGGTGTCAAATATTTTTTGCTTTATTATAATTAATATTTTGTGAGGGTTACTTAAATTGATAAGACTGTAAGGAAAGGCATTATGTTTTGTCATTAATTGACTCACTCTCAATTTCTCTGTTTGTACTGTTGAGACTGGTTATACTTATTGCATACAAGGTGGTATATTATATATTTTTACTTTATGCATTGTGTGATGAATGGAATCCATTATCATCCAAATGTTTGACCGGTATCTTGGTTTTCAGGCCACGTGAAGCCATCTGCAGATACCGCTCTCTACCTCCGTCTGCGAGGCTTGTTATCTCAAAATGAATCTGCCTCTGTTGTGTACGTGGGCTCCGTCACAATGCGTTCTCAGTCCTGCTGGTCCGAAATGTTCCGACCCGCATCGAGGGTCAAAGCTATTGCATCATCGGCACAATGCCCGTGCATTCATACCCACCCGCCCTGCCGGGCTGTAAATGTAAGGGCTGGAAACATTCTGGTGAGCATAAAGTCAGGAATGTTTCTGCAAAAGTCTGTCAAACAGGGGCAAGTATGCAGAGTGACGTCCAGATGAAAATCATTTTTAAAGTAGCACCGCCCCCCGGTGGTGTTGAGAGAAACTGCAGGCTGCATCTTCACAAAATCAACACTACGGTATTTATTTACCTGGAGAGGTCTGCCATCCTCCGAGCCAATCATGTTCCTCCATTCCAGCAGCGACCGCTGCAGGGTGTCTGATCCCGTCTCCCAGAGCCGGACGTAGCCGCCCATGTCCACCGTGACCACGCCTCCGGAACCGAGCGCGGCCATGAGCACGTCAGACTCGGACACCTTGGACAACCAGCCGGTGTAAGGCGACACGGTCGCTGACCTGCCGATCACAACGATGGAGGCAAAGTCAACACGCGTCACCGAAACTCGCGACATGGACACTTTGAATGTATAAATGAATGAAAAAGGGTTCTGCCAGGTGGTTGACTGGCTCAATATGATCACCTTTGGAAGAGAAATGGCGGGGAAAACTGTTACCCTTTAACCCTTGTGTTGCCTTCGGGTCATTTTGACCCGAATCAATATTACACCCTCCCCCCGCCTTCGGATTAATTTGACCCCATTCAATGTTTAATGTCGGTGTTCTTTCGGTAGTCAACAAACAAACATAAAGTGCCTCACACTTAAACTTGGAAAACAATATTAATTCTAATAATTTTCTGGAGGTTTTAATTGCTGGGGTCATATTGAACCCAAAGGGTAAAATATGTTAGTAAATATAAAGGTAACAGGAGGGTGAAACATTGAATCGGGTCAAAATGACCCATAGGCGGGGGGAGGGTGTAATATTGATTTGGGTCAAAATGACCCGAAGGCAACACAAGGGTTAAGTGGTCAGATAATACACGAGGTTCCTCACTTTAAGGTATGAGGACCAAATTTAGATGCGACAGCAAGACACACTCTTAAAAAGGAGCATATTTGCATGGATTTTTGTACTATTCTATGTCTTAAAGAGTAAAAAAGTAAATTGTACACATTATATTCTTTTGGTGACATCAAAAATCATATTTCCAAAACACAATTTCTATCTCAAAGCAATGCTGTATTTGACCACTAGCTGATGCTGCGGGATGCAAGATGATATTTTACCTCGGGACAGGAATGTATTTGACTTTTTTGGAGTTCAGATCCGTCACCTCCAGGTACGCCGCCGCCATCGGAGGAGTGACGTCTGAGGGACACGCAAGGAAACGAGTGGGAATGCGTTCTCCGACTGCACTGACCTGCTGAGTGCATGTCGTCTGAACGCTGACCTTTGGGGTAGACCTCCCTCAGGGGCACCTTGCTGGGTGGGAGCGCTCGGACCACCTGATTGGCCGACAGCAGGCTGACACAGTTGTCACGTTTGGCCGCGCTGGACCGGAGCCCGCCTCTCAGGAGCGTGTGAGCGCCGCCCTCGGCACCCTTCATCGCCGATAGGTCGACGGGCCTCTTAAAGCTGTACACCTCATTCGGGGACTGGACGAGAACAAAAGAAACACGAGAGGAAAATGTCGCCGCTGACGGAATAAATGAAGCACACAGCTGCGCGGCCTAGTTGTGAACACATTAATAATGTTCTCAACCCACTTCCTTCTACACGCCGTGCATGAGGCCGACGTGTAGCCGACATCCACGCCCCCCCGAGGGGTCTTTGAGCCACCTGTCCATCCAGCATGTGTTTGGTTGGAAGAATAAAATGAGAATGTAAACGGTGAGAGCAAATAAACCCCAAAAAGTGCTTTGGGTCAAATAAAGTTGTTTTAGGGCGGGCCAACAGGGCTTAACACTAAGTCTCCCGTCTACCCTTTAAGTGCTCCTCCCGTGGTGGAAAATAACCTTTTGGGAAGTTTGAAGATGTGTAATACGATAATACTGAACTATAAACAGAATGTTTAGCCTCTGTACATGGTGAGGTACCTTATCCTTTTAACAGAGATGATACTACATAGAGGGAAATATATATATATATATTTTTTTTTGAGGCCTAATAATATATATTTTGTATGCGCACAAGTGTAGTTGCCTCTATTTAGTTTAATCTTTCCCACGGTTTGGTATATAAGTGTATATATAGTCAGCAGAGTGTAACGGCACTCCAGTTACACTGTGCTGGCTCTCTGTATTTATACTGTACATCTGTCATCTATCTATATATATAGATGTATATATATCTATATATACAGTATATATATATATCTACATATATATCTAAATATATATATATATACTGTATATATATATATATATATATTATTTTTTTATCAAACCAGGTCACAGTCCCGAGGAGCATTATCGATTAATTAAAATCTGTAAAAAGCTTTAAATGTTTTTCAACAGTGTCCTTTAAAAAAAAAAAAATCTCACCACGAGGTCCGGGAAGCCCACGACGACCCGGGCGTAGGAGCTGGAGTCGGCCAGTATGCGGTTGGGTGAAACAATCTTCTGGTCCAGAGCGGCGCTGAGGTTCTCGTTGGGCAGCTGCTCACAGGACATCATCTGGGGGGCGATCACCTCAACTGGGAGAGAAAGAGGGGGGGGGGGGGGCAGGGCAGGATGGGATTAAAACAGCACGGTGATAGTCACGTGACCACGTCAAGGAGCTCATTGCAGAGATGCGCATGTTAATGGTAACATGGTGTCGTATATTTGGTTTGTCTGATGTCCGCCTGGTTGGTTTTGTTAATAGAGTTGACATAACGTCTTTAATGTGCTGGATGGAAGATGGAGGCCCTGTTAATTAGTTTAGAGCAGATGTTATATGGTTATATTTACCTGAGCTGACTCCGTGGCCTGAGCTGACGGCGTCCTCGCTGATGGCGTGGAGCTGACACACGCCCGAGTCCCCCGCCGTCATGTGCATGGGCTTGGTCAGCAGGAACTTCCTGTTCAGTGACACACACAGGACGTCGCGTTACAGGGGCATCCACAACTTGAAGGCCTTCGGGGGGGGGGGGGGGGACCCGGCCCTCACTCACTTGTTGGTGCTGCTCTCCAGCAGCAGCCAGCGGTCCTCCGCCACCAGGTGGACGGACTTCAGGTTGACGGGCAGCGAGATGGTGTGAACACGGCCCTCCAGCACGTCCAGCACCTCCAGCTCGTTGCTGCACACAAGATCACGCAGATGAGCGACCAAACGGCGGCGCAGAGACGGAGATAGCGACTTGTGACTCCTGCACTTCGAGCTAATCACTCGAAATCCAGACTGTTTGCTGTCCTGGCTCCTCATTGGTGGAGCGAGCTCCCCGCTGACATCAGGAAGTCTCTACAACTTCCGCCTGAAACTAAAAACACATCTTTTCCGACTATATCTGGATTAAAACACAGATTAGCACTTCAGTGGCACTTAACCCTCCTGATGCCTTCGGGTCAATTTGACCCGATTCAATGTTTAACCCTCCTGATGCCTTCGGGTCAATTTGAAAATGTCGGTGTTCTTTCGGTAGTCAACAAACAAACATAAAGTACCTCACACTTAAACTTGGAAAACAATATTAATTCTAATAATTTTCTGGAGGTTTTAATTGCTGGGGTCAAATTGACCCCAAGGGTAAAATATGTCAGTGAATATAAAGGTAACAGGAGGGTTAAACATTGAATGGGGTCAAATTGACCCGAAGGCGACATGAGGGTTAAATGGCTCTTATTATGGTACTTTTGTAGTTCGACTATGTTGAGGAAATGTTACTTTCTGTATTCTTGTTGTTCTTAGTTTGTACTCTAGGTTGATGCACTTATTGTAAGTCGCTTTGGATAAAAGCGTCTGCTAAATGGCATGTGATGTAATGTCATAGCGGACGAGTCAGTGTTGGAACCGGAGTAGCTTACCCGTCCTCCTTGTAGAAGAGGAGCCAGTTTTTGTGGGCGAAGTCGCGACACATTCGATGTCCTCGCTGCAAACAAATCGGAACACACTTGAAGTCCAAACACGGCTTCGGAGTGATTCCTTCAGTGATTGTGAATCGTGTATTTCTGTGGAGTGCGTGTCCCGTATGAGCGGCGGAAGCCACCGACCTGTTGTTCCTTGCTGCTCCACCAGCTGGAGGCTTTGGTGGCGGGCGGATCCGTCTCCGCTGACAGCAGCAGCCTCCGCACGGCGCCCGTCACCATGTCCAAGTGGAGCACCGTGTTACTCTGAGAGGGTGGAATGTACAGGTCAGAACATTTATCATGAAACAGGAGCAAGCCCATGCACTTCACATGCGTGGAAGCAAAATCCCAACTGGCATACATTGAACCAGAGAGAGGGGAAATGAATCATTCCTTGATGTAATTTACTCATCCACCACCATGTTTATTATCAACTCTCCTTTGATTGCTTTTGCAAATATGACACTTGCGTCCTCCGCATTTCTTTTAACTTATGGTTGATCTTTTAACAAATATGGCTCATGATTTATAACAGCATGACCAAAAGTTAAGACTACCGTGAGTCTTGGAAGAAAGATATTTACAACATGTGTGATAAATACAGAGTCTCTTTTCAAATGCACTAAAAAACTCAGAGACAGCCTCTGTAAACGGTTGGGATGGACGTGTTTTTAGAAGTAGAGTCGTGGCAAGAAGAAAAAGATGCGCAAGAAGAAAGCAGAATAATTTTAATTTCATCTTCTCTGTTTAGAATTGCTCATTTGTTTCAGTTTGTCGCTGCACATTCCTCCTGGTGTCCAGTCGGTACCAGGAACACCGCCGCATTCGATTGGTTCTCCAGGTAAAGTGCGTCACATGTCAAAACCTTTAATGCTGGACGCAGTGAATACTTTATTTCATCACTTTTTCTTCTACCACAGCCAACAGAAGTTGCTCCTCTCCAGGTGGAACCACCTGGATCCGAGTGAACTCCGACTAATGTGTCACTTCAATTCAATCTCCGTATATTGTTATGCATTTGTTTGAGTCCTGCATTCAGATTAGTTGAGCAATCGCATATCTCAGTGAGTGTGTGTGTATACATTATATAGATATTTACATGACGTGTATTGGGTGAACTTTTCAAAAGGTTTTGGTTTCTGACGCACTCGATTGCATCTTTAATTGACTTTTCTGAGCGAGAGCCACAGGAGAGCTGCCCTCGGCCCCGGCTTCACACTAATGGTTTCCTCACGGCCTCACGCTCCTGACACACACACACACACACACACACACACACACACACACACACACACACACACACACACACACACACACACACACACACACACACACACACACACACACACACACACACACACACACACACACACACACACACACACACACACACACACACACACACACACACACGTGTATGTCCTACATGTGAACGTGTCTCCTGACAGGCCAGGGCGTTATGTCATCTTGCCTAAGAGTTGGTTTCTGCATGTCCTTGAATGTGGTATTGTTATGGTTTTGTATGCTTTCACTAGTGTGTGTGTGTATGCGTCAATGCCTGGTAGAACCTGCATTTGTGTGTTTATGCACGCTTGATTTTCCCGGGACGGCCGATGACCTGCGAGTGAACTTGCCGTTCGTTATGTGGACCTCTTCATTTTTAGAGTCGTGACATCACCCATCGCGGCGGTATTTTTAGAAGTCCTCCTCATGCCTAATATGCACCAGCTGTAAAAAGGGTTCTGGTTCTGGAGAAACAGCCAGCGTTCATTGTTCTCCTCTTACGCTGTGCTGTCACCGGCCGCGGTCTCGTGGGGAAGTGGCCGCGAACCACCGGGACCGTTGAGAGAAACTCAAACAAACTTGCGCGGCGATATTTTAACTCGGTTGTTGCTGCTCCGGGGGCAAACAAAAAGTTGAAATAGCAGCGTTGCGGAACATTTACATGTTACGCTTGTCAGTAAACAGGGAGATCGGCAAAAAAAAGATCTGGTTTCCTTCGTGAGCACAAAGACGGCCACATCGAAACGCATCGTTCTCGTGTGGCGTGCCACACTCTAAAAAACGATTCAAGGCCTTCATAGAGGGGACACATTTAAATATTATTTTAGATGTATTTGATACCAATGAGTTGGACTAACTTAATTACATTTTATTGCACTGATGTGCTTAATTTGAGTTGGAGTTGCATATAATTATTGGATGGAAAACCTGCTCACACTTTAATTGAGTTCATCCAATGAGTCATTTCTTTGAGTGCATCTGACGTCTGCAGTGTGTGTAGGTCACGATGTCTACCGGCACGCCCACGACAACCAGTGTGTCAACCCGATTCTTTTTATCTTCAGGTATCGCTGCGGTTTAAAAAAAAAAGAAGGTACCCTGTGATGAGGTGATGTGTATTCATGTCAACTGCATAGGGGCGGTCACAGAAGACGAAGGCGAAGAGGAAGAGGAAGGAGAAAAAGATCTAAAGCAAATGTGAATAACGCATCCCGTAAATACTAATTATGTTACTGCTGAGTCAGTTTGACATCCTGGATATATCTTTGAAACACATTTTGGAGATCCTTCTGTCTGCTCTCTGAAATGTATTTGTATTTTTTCCCAGTGAGTGACAGCGTGGGCTCCTGTGACACCTCCCACTCCCCCTGCTCGGTTGATTTTCTTTTTTTCTTTAAAGTGTCTTGGTGAAAATATGTGGTCTTTATTTAAAATGAAAACTCCACGGGGTACCTTTAATAGGATCGACCCCGTGGCCACGTTTTCCATCAGGATTTTAGCCGGCAAGTCATTGAACGTTACATGATCGTCACGTGTGATTCGAGTGCCGACCTGCTCCTCGTGCAGCACCACCTGTCCATCCAGAGGACTCCCGAGGGGCGCGACGGTGACGAAGGGCTGCCACACGCCGCTGATGGTCCTGGGGAAGATGTCGTAGAGCTCCATGCACTGGATCGTCTCCCCCCGCTCCTTCATGGAGTACAGTGACACGGGGTTGCACGTGGCCACGTACAGCACATCTGCAGTAACAGAGTGCGGGACTATTATTGATACTGGGATGTGTCGACAGCCAGACACCTCCATCGCAGACTGGTAAGATAGATAGATATATACTTTATTAATCCCCAAGGGGAAATCTGTCGTAACAGTAGCAGCACCAATAAACTAAACACACAAGAATAAAAAATAAAATATAAAACAAAATATAAAAAACAGGGATGAAAGATATAGATGTATACAAGTGAAAGATATAGATGTATACAAGTATACAAAGTAAAATATAAAATAATATATATATGTATATATACAACATATATGCATTCACAATACACAATACTAATGCCAAATTAAATTAAATATAAAAATTTAAATATAGACAGTGTGCAAAATGCAAAGTGTGTGTATGTGTGTAGTGTAAATAAATGAAATGTGTGAAGTGCAGATCAACAGTGTAAAGCCCATACATTTGTGAATCCAGATGTTAATGGAAACTTTTCTGATGGTTGAAGTTGTTCGAATTGATGGCAGTTCAATGATAGTTTCCAGTACAAACTTTAAAACGCCTCCCGTATGCTTAGCCCTCTGCATAGCTGGGCACCTACACTCTTTTAAGACATGCCTCCTCCACTGGATCCTCCACTATGTCCCTAAATGAGCATCGAGACCCGAGAATGTGTTTCACGACAGTGTTGATGCTGTGTGTGTGTGTGTGTGTGTACCATCTTTGGTGGCGACGTCGCAGATGATGTTGACTTCGTTCATGGGAATCTGCCAGTGGGCTTTCTCCTCGCTGAAACTCAAAGCCCTGCTTTCCTGTCTGCTGCAGGGGTAACCCTGTACACGCAGAAACACGGGGCCCTGGGAAGACACAAGACACACAACACACACACACATGAAATATTGTGAAAATAGACTGGTGTTTCATGTTTATGGTCAAAATGTTGTAAAACTGTTTCAATCAGCTGGAATCGAGCGGCTTGTTTAGCTACTGAAGGGGCAGAGGCGGCAGGAGCCTCCATACGATCAGTATATTCAAAGCAGTACTTTGCAAGAATGCATCATATACATTTTCTGTGCTAACTGTCTTAACTGTGTATATGCCAATCATTTTGTTGTTGTTATTATGCACAACAATATTGTTTCCATATCATTGTATCTGCTGTGATGCCTGCACTAGTCACTGGCCTCTATCGCCACAGACGGAAGATGGTAAATGGAGCTGTAGAGTAGAGTGCTGTTCCACTCAAAGCACTTTAACACAACATGACATCATTCACCCATTCACCCACTGATGGGAGGAGCCAAGGTTCCACCTGCACATGAGCAGTGACTAACATTCACACATATTCACACAGTAGGCACAGTGACGGGAGACATTTTGGGGTTAAGGCCGGGGATCGAACCGCCGATCCTCTGATTGAAGGCCGACCCTGCTGTGGAGATGCGGAGGAATGTCCGCTGCTCGTGAACTTTGTGTGTTTACCTTGACGTCGATGGGGCGCGACTCAGCGGGACAGAGCAGCTTGCGGCGAGCGTTGCCAACTTGGTTTATTGTCCAGTACCCGGTCATCTTGACCTCTGGCAGAGGCAACCTAAAGATTGAAGGTCACATGGTGACAACTGCCTGGAAAGAACTGCACAATTTTGAATTCCTGAGATGAAAATATATCAAGTGGCGAGCATGTTTTCTTTTTGTTTCTTTTGTCTGTGCATCGCAGTAGAATTCTTGTGGCTTTATGATGTCGAATAAAAAAAAATTAGGGGTTTCACTGTCACAATTTTTGCAGCCTCACTTCAAATGAAATTAACTCATCGCATAAGTGCATCAACATGGCCGCCACAAAATGAGGAGCCTCAGATGGAAGCCTTATTCTGCTCCGAGTGGGATCGGATCCCGGCTCCCTCCCCTGCTCAGCTGGTTGCGTCTGGCCAGATGTTTACTGGTCTTCCATTGAATCATAGCTGGATTGCGGACACAGTCTTATTAGCCGCAGGTGGGGCGAAAGACGCAACTCGTGGATGAACGGGATGGCGGACGGCCAATCCTCAACCATAAATATGTCTATGAATGCGAAAGTAATGAGAAACATTCAGAGAAAACGTTTCTTGTTTTCCATGTCCAAAATTGGAAACCAAGACACAAACAGTTGTGGGGTATAAACTGTTCAAGTTAAAGACACACACACATCCCAAAAGGCCCTCCGAGCGTGGACGGAGCGAACGGAACAGATGCCTTCAATCAGCTGCGTAATTGCTCAAAGGAAAATACTTGTTTCTGCTCTGCTCTGTTCTCAAGATGTTACTTGAGCGACTTGTGAATTTTTTTACATTTTTTTTATGTGTCGAATAAAACCACAGGAGACAGAAGAAACAAATATTTTCCTTTTATTTTAAAAAGACAAACTGTGCATTAACGAGACAACGTAGTGGATATTAGAATCATATCTTTCCCTCAAGGGGAAGGTGAGGTCATGTGAATGATCTAGTCCGCTCTTCATTTAACACTTCAGGAAGCGGCGCAAAGACATCATGGAAGCCTCAAAGTTTAAAGAAGACAGAAATTAGAAAAAATATGTTTAACTCCTAACGGTAAGTGCTTTCTTATAAATACCTACGGTCGATATCGCCAATACTCGGTAACTCACGCCAAAACAATATTGATTGATAAACGGTACTACATCTTATATTGTGGGGGGGGGGGGGGGGGGCGTCCCTTTAATTCAGTCAGAGGGCCAAAAACCAATTTCAACCATTTCAGGATTTCATTTCTAAAAGTTACAAATACTCTCAAATCTGAAAATAACGTCCCAACGGTTTCACTCTCAGCAAGAAGGGTTTCAAATGTGTTCTTATAAAGATAAAATAAAGCTTTTTTTGTATCTTTAATGTCGTCTGTTAAGATGGTGCTGAACACCCCGAGCTCCGACTAGTCGTCATTACATTTAAAATATCTGACGAGATGATCACAGAGCAGCTTGTGGTGACTTGCGGGTTGAATCGACTAGAACCCTCTGATGGGTTTCCAATCGTGGGTTCTACAACAAATAGGTTCTCCGATGGCGACTGCTGATTGGACGACAGTATTGATCAGTGTCAGCGATATTACTCAAACCGCTTTCTGACTGGCCTCTGGAACATATGAGTCTGATGTGCCTTTAATGTGTGTGTGTGCGTGTGTGTGTGTCATCCTTGTGCTCCCGATGCCTTGCTTACTCCTTAGCTAGCTTGACAGAGCTGGGCTTGGCTCCGATGGGAATCCCGTGCTTGTGCAGCGCTTCGATAAGAACCTCTCGCGTGTCTTTGTTGTACGAGTCGAAGTCGAAGACGTTTCGCACCACGTTGGCCAAACCCTCGCCGGGGAATTTCTGTGGTTCAGAAGAAGGTGGGAGGAGAGGAAGTAGACGGGGAGGAGGGCGATTAGGATGACAAATAGGGGGGGAAAGCAGAGAAGATGGAATGAAGAGGGTCAAAGAAGGAAATGAAGTCAATATAATTTACAGGTCTTCAACAGGGGTCAGTGCGGGGACACGGGCGGTAACTCCTCTCTGGACTCTCTCAGAGCCGACAGGCGAGGCACCCTTAGTTATTGCGTTTGTGATACGATTGGAGAGACACACACGTCGTATTGCCTCAATACATTTTCCGTATTGCACGGTAACTATGGCGATAGGTTGGGAGAGGGAGCAGAAGCAGAGACTCCACTTTTAACCTGCCAAGAAACCTGAACCAAGCTTCCAACAATCTGGAGACATATTATCCTGCTGGTAACTTTATAAAAAGGCATTTCTATTTATTTATTTTGAAGACTGAAGCCCGATAGAGGCTGGGTATTGTTCGTGCGTAAAAGATACACGACTCTCGAATGTTGAAACGGAAACCGTTGCCGCCGTCCACGTGACCGGACCCTTCGCTCGAGCAGCACCGGGTCAACCCTCTGGACGCGAGTAATCTTGAAGCTGTAATCGAATGTTTGTTCACTTTTTTTTTTTTTTAAAGGACGCAATGCTTTTATCCTCACAAGGAACAGCTCTGAATCGCAGAGCATTGTGAGGACTATCGTGTCACTTTGAGATGTGCAATGTAATTAACCCTCCTGTTACCTTAGGGTCAATTTGACCCCATTCAATGTTTAATGTCGGTGTTCCTTCGGGTCAATTTGACCCCAGGCTGTTTTTCACTGTGTCAAACATATAAGAAATATCAAGTTTTTAAATATATTTAAAGGGCTATTTAGGTAGTCAACAAACAAACATAAAGTACCTCACACTTAAACTTGGAAAACAATATTAATTCTTATAATTTTCTGGAGGTTTTAATTGCTGGGGTCAAATTGACCCCGAGGGTAAAATATGTCAGTAAATATAAAGGTAACAGGAGGGTTAAACATTGAATGGGGTCAAATTGACCCTAAGGCAACAGGAGGGTTAAACTGTTCGGGCCGATAAATTGTTGCGCAATCAACTAGTCACAACTAAAAACACCGATTGGACGTAAAGAGCATCGGGCGGTATTGACCTGACCAGACGTGAAGCGGTAATTAGAGCCTACATTGGCTATTGCCTCCAAAGAAGCAAATTAAGACTCGGACTAAATCCCCCTGTATCTGTACCACTCCGCAGATGTCAATAGTGGTGGTGATTGATGACAGAATATTATGGCCAGTGGGGAAAAACATAAGGTCTCGTCCCTGTGCAGTGAATTATTGATCTGCAGAATTCACTCTCTTCTCGAGGCTCTGCTCTTCCGGTTATCCGTTCTTCCTACTCTGTGTTCAACAATGACAAAAACAAACTATGATGTACTTTTGTGAGATGTTGCAAAGATCTCGCAAATTCCCGTCGGTCTGGACTGAGGCAGGAACAGAGTCTCCCCCTCTCTCTGACACGCTCTTGCATTATTAAAGCATCGAGCAGCGCAGGATGAAAGTCACATAATCTTTATGAAATAAAAAATAATAATTTGAGACCAAACCTGATAATAAAATTTAAAAAATGCATCGTATGCGCCGTCTGACCTGGAGGTGTTTGACTATGTTGACCACCTCTCGGGTGGAGTAGGGGTAGGTGATGGTGCCCCGGTCGGCCATGGACCTCAGGTCTCCAAAGGCGGCCACCAGCTTCTGCAGCGTCGGCTCGGGAACGTCGGGGCCGTACTGTTTGAGCATAGCCAGCTCCGACTGGGGCTTTGGATTGTCCACAGAATGGCAGCTGAAAATGTCACCTGTTCAGAGGACAGCAACCAGAGTGAGAGTGTCAGAAACATCCACATTTACCTGGAGCCGAGCACTTTGTTGCAGTGGTACCGATGCAAAAACACTTGAAACTAGAACCTGACCCTAAACCTACTCATGGAGCTATGCAGCATTTATATGGAGGACTCAAAATGACGTAAGTATAAATAAATAAATAAATAAATGCATGAATAAATATAGGAATAAATAAATAAATGCTTAAATAAATGTATAAATAAATAAATAAATGCTTAAATAAATGTATAAATAAATAAATGCTTAAATAAATGTATAAATGAATAAATAAATGGACCGCCCAGCTCATTTGAATATACGGACACGTAAATGTCACACATAAATAAATGAAGAAATACGTGTGGACACATAAATAGAGAAATAAATAAATGAAGAAATACAGAAATATATTTATTTAATGATGTCCTGTTGATTTATAACTTATATTTATTCATTCCTGTATTTATTTATTTATACATTTATTTAAGCATTTATTTATACATGTATTTAAGCATTTATTCCCATATTTATTCATGCATTTATTTATTTATACTTAAGTCATTTTGAGTCCTCATACATCTACAGGCAAGGTTTTCCTTTGATACAAAAGGGCTTCCAGGAGCTGCATCAGTCCCAATGTGCTTGAACTTTTATACGAGTTTGTTGATAAAGAAAAGAAAAGTCCTGGAGCAGAGTCCTCATCCTCTGCTCCAGGACGGTGCGGTGTTGTGCATGTGTGCGGCGTACCTAGAGCTCCAAAAAAGTCGTTGCCCAGGAACGGAAAACCGGGCCGGTTAGCGAGGACGAGCATCCTGAAGTCGGGGTGCATGACGATGGTGTTGGGCCTCCCCTCGGCTTCCTGGGGATCTTTGCAGGAGACGAGGTCAGAGTTAGTGGGACATGACAAGCAAACACACCAAAACAAGTTATTCTCGACACACACACCCCTCAAGTTTGTGTTTATGAAGTCTCAAGGATGTGTTTACATTCCTCTGGGAGGAAGAGCCTCTCAGGAATGGTTAAGCCGTCAGCGACCACTGTGATTACGTGGACGACTGGGAAAATATACACTTTTATAGTTCATCTTGCTCCAGAACCGACTGGTACCTGTCCATAAAGGCTTTTATCCTAAGCCTCCTTTCGTGGCCTGCATCTGATGTTTTACTCCCGTTTGTCTTCTGGGACATCCAATCCTCAACTCGTCCATCTAATGGTGCCGCGTCTGTCCGCACGCTGTATCTGGGACATCTCTTCTGTCAAGGTGTTAAACCCTGTGTGTGTGTGTGTGTGTGTGTGTGTGTGTGTGTGTGTGTACCTGAGAGGATTTTGCGTCCGTCGGCCAGGATCATCTCTCCGCTCTCCACCAGGGTTTTGAGGATGCAGGTGACGTTGGTGGGAGCTTTGTCCGCCTCGTCAATCACCAATATGTGACCGTGTTTCACTGCCTTCACCTACACACGCACACACATGCACACACATACACACACACACACGTGTCATAATGTATCACAACAGTGTTTCTGAACCTCCTCTCTGATGTCAGCAGTCTTTATAATGAAGCCACCTCCCTAAATCCCAATTCACTTGGCGAGTAAAATGTTACGACAACCAATGGTGAGGATGGAGACAAACATTTAAATAAATCCCAGTTCAATCAAACAGGAATGTCATGCCTACATGCCCAGGTATTCCTAGACTGTCCCTTTCTCCCCTGGTGCCGTAATCATTATTTAGAGGAATATGGAGACTTTAACCTCATGTAAATGTCAGCATAACTCACAGCAGCATTAGTAATAACCTCATTTCATGCAGGTGTGACAGTTTGTCTTATTTAGCAGATTGCCTCATCGGCATGACGAACTGGGACATGTCGATGGATCATAGCAGTCATTAATTAACATCACTAGTTAGTGCTTTTCCTGACGCGACGGGTCAAAATGTCGGCTGCGAAAAAAAGCTAAATTGAAGTGAGACTTGAAGGAGAGTCGGTAAAGGGAGGAGTGAGGATGGAGGATAGAGGAGGGAGGAGAGAGGAGAACATGGGTGGGTGGCAGAGACAGAAACAGATGGCGGGTTGCAACCAAGGGAACGTGCAAAGTAAATCAGTGGAGGGCTTCGGGGGCGCTTCTTTTACGCCACCCCCGTTCTCTCAGGACCAGGAGTGAAAATATATACATTTACATATATTTTTCTTTACTGACCTGGTGTCAACGCTTAAAATATGAACAACATACACAGGAGGAACGATCCTGTCAAAGTCAAAGTGTGACTGACTGACCAGAGGCGAGTCCTCGTACACGATGATGCCGTCTCGGACCGAGGGCTGCAGGGTCAGAGTCTGGACGGTCGTATCTCTGAAGGAGCAACACAAAAAACAAACAGGCTTGACATTTCCTTTATTGTTTCATTTGGGAGGGGGGGGGGGGATGCTTCTACGTGGAGAATTGAACAACAATGAATTGAAGACCGATACGCTAGCAACTCAAACGTAACGCCGAAGCGTCTCCCAAACTGCATGGATTCCCCTGCGGCGCTCCGAAAATGACCTCTCCCTCTTTCTCTGAACATCTCTCTTCCTACCGCCCCCCCCCTCCCTCCAGATATATCACAGCGTGACCCAGGAGCTGTCCTAGTTTCCTTCCCGGTCTATCTTGCCTTTTCTGAACCACATCTCTGTAGGCTTTCGGTCCCGGGTTCCCAAAAGCCGCATGCACAGATCCTCCTGCTTCCGCCCGGGTCTAATATTAGCTGCTGCTACAGTCGCTAACCGGGCCACGTCCGCGCTCGGCTCCACTTCGACTTTCACAAACTAAACCGCGTTGACCGTGATCTCGTTGAGGAGATTGAACCGAGACTTCGGTTCTTCAGGTTTCTTGGCCCCTCGGTTTGGTGCCTTTCCCCCCGTGACCAGGTCACTGTCATCTTAGTGCTATGATCCATACAAGGCCCCCCTCTGACCTCGGGCCACCTTCACATTGATCTATGGATGACCTAATTCATCGCAGGTGTAAATGTGGGGTTGTATAAAGAATCAGATGGACCAGAGTTGACAAGGACTTCTTCGAATGGTTCCTCTGGATTATGGGCATGTGAAGTCCTTGTTCTGGTGAATGATGGCCTAATTTACTGAGGACCAAAATAGTTTTGACACCCTTTGATGGGAAGGCTGGCAGGGGAGTAAGCGACATTGCTGGCTGCTCACATCTCCCTTAAATAGGGTTTCTTTGTTCCTCCTATTGGGGTACTGTCAAGAAACATGTGATTATTTGCTCTTAAAAGCATCCTAATTTACCAAGATTCAATTATGCTGTTTTAGAAACTGACATCCTGTTTTGGAGATTGAAGAACTTTTAATGCACACAATTATTAAGTCACCCCTCAATTGAGCTATCTGGCAGCTGCCAGCTGGTGACCCAGACGTGATGCGGGGACATGTGAACTAGATTCACAAGCAATCGAATGGAAAAATAACCTATTGTGCTTTCTATTATTTATTTATTTTGGAGGAAGCTATTCAGAGACAGCTTGAGACGGTGACTCAGAATGGAAGAAAGTAGGACAGAAGAGAAGCTGCCAGGAGAAGCCGAAGGAATTGCGACAGGATTATAAAAGAGAACAAAGACACCGCGGCGACTGACATTTCGTCTTCCTAATTCTCCATAAGACTGGGTAAAGAGAGGAAGGTCAATAGTTCATGTTAAGAAAAGAACAACATGCGACATCCTCTAGTTCCTCCACTTTTTGAGCTTTCTCCTCACCTGTGGAGCTGCAGGTATTCTCTGGGCCTGTTCAGAAGGTGCAGGAATCGGTCCACTATTTTATTCTTGCCGACGCCCTACGGAACGACACGGGGACAAAGAACACATTTAGCAACCGGCAACATTGCGTGAAATCCTCTCACACCAGCTGTGTGTCAGTAACATGGGAGGTGAAGAGAGGGAAAGAGGTGTCCGTTCCCCGTGTAGAGAGGCAGCGCTGAGAGGGAGAGTCCAGTTCTGTCCCGGTTTTGACGGTGCCGTGTTCCGACAGGGCTGTTTTTGTCTGGGACTCCCACCGGCGTCCCACAGAGCCGCCCGCCGCCGCCGCCGCTCTGTCACACGTCCAGTGAGCCGCTCCGACGGCTCCTAATGCCTCGACTCCGGCCACGCAAATAGATTCTCCCGCTCGCTCTCGCGTAAACAACACTGCATAAAACACTGGTGGAAATTACAAACGACCTCCTAATGGCAGCAGATAAAGGACTCCTCTCTGTACTGGTCTTGTTAGACCTTCGTGCTGCATTCGACACCATTGACCATGACATCCTATTACAGGGACTGGATCAGTCGATTGGCATTTTGGGTACCGCACTAAGTTGGTTTAAATCCTATTCATCATCGATCTCTCAGTTGTTCTTCACTTCATGAACTCAATGACCACTAACTTTAATAATCACGATTCCACAAGGTTCTGTGCTTTTTTTTTTTTTTACCTTATATATATATCAGGAAACACTCCAATGTTGTTATTTGTTGGCAGATGGATATACTCATTATATATAAAGAGGAGACCAACCAGCACCAAGCAACTCGCTGAAAAGCAAAACCTTAAAAGACAAAAAAATGGATGACCATGACCTTCAACTTTGAACTTAAACAAAGACAAAAGTTATTTCTGAGCACCTGAGCACCTCAAGAGATTTGTGATGTGATCTGTAGATTGCATTGCCCTGTCATCCAACACCACTGTAAAGGATACACTGTCCTCTCCTCTCTCTCCTTATGGATGAATTTACATCTCTCCATCACACATTATAAACTCTGCTTTCTCCCTGGAGTCTTTGTGACTTCACGTCTCGTAGGGTCCATCGGACCCGGCTGGGTCTGATGCCTCCTGCCGAGTGAACTGTGCATACACTCTGTCAAATTCATTGAATGTGTTGTAACTCTGTAATGCTTCATTCTGGTCACATGGCATCTATTGCTTCTGTCCATCCTGGAGAGGGATCCTCCTCTGTTGCTCTCCTGAAGGTTTCTTCCCTTTTTTCAATGTGAAAGAGTTTTTTCTATTTTTTGGGAGTTGTTCCTGAGGTCCTGGGATACGGATGTCGTATGTGTACAGATTGTAAAGCCCTCGGAGGCAAATTTGTAATTTGTGATATTGGGCTACACATAATAAACTGAATTAAACACACAGACCGAATTCACTCACTGCTCCTCCTCTTCTCTTCCCCATTTAACCCGGCACATTAGGGACCTGCCTGGGGGCGCAGGGTGTCACCAAAGCGGGATCAAGAGCGTGATCATAAATCGGAGGCCCAGCTCTTCCCAAGGAGGGCATCGGGATTTTTAAACAGCAGCATTTTTCCACTCAACAAGCACAGCGGTGCGCCACTCACCTGGTTGCCCACCAAGAGGAGGTGCTCTCCTAAAAGGAAGTCCTTCAACATGTCTTCCATCACCATCAAGTGCTGCAGGGAGATTTAAACAGACAAAAGCGGATCAGAAATTTGTTTGGGGGACTTGGTTGAACCCAGAAGGGCAGATGTGATGAATTGCAGTTCACATATTATGAAAAGAGTTCCGTTTGTCCCTGTTTGAAGAAGAAGAAACTATTAATATTAAAACCACATGAGTTTGAGGTGTAAATGTCGAAGTTTGCTCTCCCTCCCCCTCGGCTGCCTGTGATTTTAGACAGAAAACAGGTCATGTAAAAAAAAAAAAGGAAAAAAAGTAGGGCATCCTCGTTGCACTCATCTTATCTCAGCCTCTTCCACTTTTATTTCAGTCTCCAACACGAGCAGGCAGAGGGAAGAAAAGGGTAGAATCAGGACTGAGCGAAAGATAGAAAGAGAGAGGGAACGAGATAATTCTGGGTCACATGCCGTCATTGCCAACGGAGTGTCGTCTCTTTAGATCAGGGGTCAGCAAAGTTTTTGATATGAAGAGCCATTTTTTAAATGTTGTCGTTTATCAGAGTACATCTAGTTTAATTAAGACGTCGCAGCAAAGTTTACATCTCCAACTAATCTGTAAGTTATTCTATTCCATCCATAGAGACAATGACCTACATTTAAAAAAAAATAAAGATCTCTCATTTGCCATAATAAGCTCATTGTAATCATATAAGACTACATAAGAAGGCTGCCATCCATAAAAAAATACATTTGGTGTCTGAAATTTAAAAAAACAACGGCAACAAGTTTTCCTGCCGATGTCAGATTGCTTTCATATCCAATGAAATCCATCAATAACAGCAATCGGAGGAGGACAGGACTAGGACTCAGACTCCTGTGTATCTGAAAGGAGCCGAGAGGCAACAACTAAAAGGTCACGGCCCTGGAAAAAATATCAGCTAATAGCAGAATTAAAAGTTAAATCCTTCATAATGAAATGACGTCACACACCGCAACGAGGACAGAGTTATATTAAAAACAACAAGAACAAAAAGAGGAATGAGACTGAAGGGGGAGAAGAAACAATCGGAGGTGGTGGACGACCTCACTGAACCGCGACGGAAGGACGCTCTGAATGTTGCGGGGGAGAGGAGTGATCTTTCTCGGTTTGAGAGAAACATCAACAACCACATTCTATTGTTTCTAATCCGGTTTTATATTTGTCCGTGTGGGTTGGTGCGTGGTTACCTGGGGATTATCGTAGAAGAGCACATCTGGAACCTTCATTTTCTCAGTGGCAATGTAGACGGGAGCCGACACATTGCCAATTGTCAACATGCCGTCCTTTATCGAACCTGGGGGAATACAGGATGCAGTCACTGTGTGCATGAGTGTGTGTGTGCGTGTGTGTGTGTGTGCGACTTCACGAGAACTCAGTAGCTTCTTCCTTCACATTTGTTGATGCAGGGTATTGTTTCTCAAAGCACTGACCCACATTGTGACGTGCAGTCTGGAGGCTTTGGCGTGCTGCTTTGTCTTCTGAACAAGTGAGCCCCCCCCCCCCCCCCCACACACACGCATTTTTAAACACAATTCAAAATCTCGGCCCCCGACGCATCTTCGTCTTCATATTCCGCTCCGAAATGACATAAGTCGCTGGTGGGCCCCCCTCGATTTTACTGTCACTGACACATTCGTTATCACAGGAAGAAGCATCTGACGCCGTCTACCATCTGCTCATTACACCGCAAAGACTCTTTACCCCACGACACATACGAGAAACGCAGTCGAGAGTCTAGACAGCGGACCGTTGACTTACAGCTGACGTCACGAGAGAGCTCAGCAGGATCGGGTGTGTCCTGTAGGGAGCAGTCGGCGAGGCTCTTATCGAGAGAGGCACGGGCCAAGCTGGGCAGGAACCTAAAACACACACACACACACTATATCACCGGTGCACACAATCACATAGCTTCTTCTTTCTTTTTTTTAAAGTAAATCAAAAGTTGGAATTAAAAACAACAAAACAGAAACAGGATTTTGAGTGTGTGTGTATTTGCGTTCCACCTGGAGAGACAGGCCTTGTTGACAGCGTGAGCGACGCTCTCCTCGGGGTACCGGGAGAGACGGCGGCAGATCCTCAGCAGCTGTCTCGTGGAGAGAGAAGAGGCCAGAGACTGGGCCTGGAGACACACACACACACGCGCACACACGCGCACGCATAAATAAATAAATTACTCGGGTCGCACACATGTAAACAAACCAGGGAGTGTGCGTGCGCTCACTGTGGGGTCGTTCGTCTCGCGGAGGCTGTGCGTGAGGTGCAGGAGCTGCTCGGCTGCTTCCTTTGGAACGCCGCGAGTCTAAAGAGTGAGGGGGATTAAAAAAGAGATGAGGAGGACTGATGAAGAGGATGCTGTTTATAAGAAGAGACAAATGGATTTTGAGAAATACTTGAGCCACAAAATGTCCATTTAAAACCCCACTAAATACATTCCCGTCCACCATGCGAGAAAAACAACGTTTTCTATCAAGAATCCACAGTGACTCGTGGCCACTTGCTTTTCCCCTGGTGAAACGTACACTCCTTTGCCAGTTTATTAGGTACAGCCGGCTAAAACTAATTGTACCGACATGAAGGTTGCTGTTTTAGCGGGGTGTTGAGTTGTAATGGCAACATTCATCGCTTCTTTCTCCGTGTCATACAGATCAATAAGAGGCAAAAAATGCCACGAAAAATCAACATCACAGCCTGAAGACGACAGAATAACACCAGATAAATAAACTTCACGTTTGAGACCGAATCCTTTTCAACCCAAGAATACTATTACCCGACAACTGACTGAATGGAATCAAGGTGAACCGAGCCATGCGACATCCCCGCGGAGACCCAACCAGGTTGTTAGTCTCAATAAAATGTCCCATCTTGCATTAAACCTTGTTTACCGACTCAGTTTGTTTCGTATCGAGTCCCGGCTGAAAATAAGCGCCAGCTTTCCTGCAATAGGCCCCGCCCTGTTAGACAGAAGTTGGCGAGACCCTGTCACCCTCGACTAGTTTGTCACACATCAAAAGGCAGCATCCAGTAAAGAGCAGTGTTTCATATTTGGAAGCTTTCATGTCCGCCGCTCAAAAGCTTTCAGTCAAGAAATAGAAGATGACATAATTACAGAAGCAACAGCAGCTAAATGAAGTAAATGAAAGACACTTCTTTTTACTAAACTCCATTTGTTTTGCTCAGTGGCCAGTGAAATCTTTAAAAATGATTTCATTGTTCTTGTTAATCAGTGTGATTAACATCCAGTTGAATTATGAAACCACGTGAACATTTTGTAAATACCAGTCAAGTAACAGCTTGTTAACCCGTTAGATCAAGTTTACACACGGGTTCAAGTTCCTTTCTTCAAGTAGGTGTGAGTTAGTGGGCGTGTCTCACCAGTCCCTGTATGAGGTCCATCTCCTCTGCTCTGGCCATCGGGCTGACCGTGTGGTAGAGGAACATGGTGAGCAGCTCCGGTCCGAGCCACTGCTGCTGACCTCTGCTGCTGCTGGCGCCCACCACGGGGGGCTCCGCCAGAGCCAGCACCCTGAACGACGGGTGGATGGGGAAGATTGACCTGCGAAAACACACATTGATCGTCGCTGTAGGAGAGCGTGGCAAGACAAGTTCACACGTGAAAGTAATTATTGGGCCCAACCACGAGGCACTTCTAAAAAGAGAAGTTTGGGTTTTGTTTGTGCAAACAGGAAACACTGTGGCAGGCTGGAGATCAGACTCTCAGAAGGGGCGGGACGATGCATCGGAGCGAGCGGCTGTTCAGAAATCCATATTTTCATACATGCATGTTATGTACACACACACACAGTCTGTTGCCTAGCAACTACTTGGTTCATTCTCATCCTTCTCTCACTTTGTCATCTTTGCAACAGCGAGAACCTTGAACTTGATAAAAACTGGGACTTGTATTGTAAAGCACAATCATATCCTGGTGGACACATAAACATAAACACGCGCCCACAAACACACACATTGTTTCGGAGCCACCAGAGTGGAGGAAGAGGAAGTGGGTTTATTTCAGCCCAGACGTTTCACCACAAACATCCTTCCTGCCAGCTTCGGTGGCTTTATAAGTGTGCATGGAGGCGTGCACACACACACACACGGACATGTGCACACACACACACACACGTCGAGACCACGCAACGGTCATTCATTTACATGTGATATATTGCAAATTCAATGCAAAGCAGCACAACAATGTAAAATACTGCGTCATCGATTCAGAGACCAGTGGCCGTGCTCTGGTATCTAATAAGCATCCAAACTCATGAATCCATCGTAAAAACCTGGCCTTTAGAGACCATCATTTCAACATTCCCCCACCACTGCAGGCCCACGGATTCTTTTAACGTCGGGCTCCTTTCGGTCGGACCACCTGGGGAGACGCCCGCCCTGACAGGAGGCTCAGAATAAGTTGGCCGATATCAATACTCATAATCTGGGAGAGGAGGCGTGTGAGTCAACACAAACACACAGTGAGCAGCTCTCCACTCTATTTACTGGGAGCGGTGAATCCATTCAGGACTCGGACGCCTGTACAAGTCCCACAAAGAGAGACGCCAGCGTCCTCAATCTGAAGGTTTACTTATTACTTAGACTATTTTGGTTTCTAGTCTCTGCCCCCCCTCTCCATTTCTGCCTCCCTCTCTCCCCCCCTCCCTTTAAGTCTTTCATCCTGTGGCGCTAATGCTGAATGTAGTAACTGTTGTCTTTGAAAAGTCAGGGACCACAGATTTTTTGTTTCCAAGTCTGACGCAGATCCAGAAATGCTCCCGACCTTTGCAACACATCGACCGCTGTGTGCTGACCTGTGTGTGTGTGTGTGTATGTGTGTGTGTGTGTGTTTACCTCTCTTGCAGTTGCTGGTCACTCAACTGCAGTTGTTCCTTTAGCGTCTGGTATCTGTCCCACCTCAGCAGCCTGGTCCCATCGTACAGATCCAATTCTCTGTCGTGGAGCAACCTACGACAAAAAACACAGTGGGTTAAGCTGAGAGGTGTGTGTGTGTGTGTGTGTGTGTTTGCGTGTATTTGTTATTTACAGCACCAAATTCCTTCAGATTAAAAAAATGTAAAAAGGAGAATAGATTCAAGCAGCGCAGCAGCGGAGAACTACAAAAAGACGTCACAGAATACAGAGGATAAATACAAGGAATAATATCAAAGCATTCTTAAAGAAAAATAAAACAGTGAGTCAATAGAGGAAACTGTATATTTCAAGCTAACTAAAAGTACCTGGACAAAACAGCCAGGGTGCCCAGGTTGACCCTGTGTATGCCGTCCAGAAGCAGCAGCTTGCCCTCGATGGCAGCGGTGACCAGCGGCGACGGCCTCCACGCCGTGTCTCCATTAGGGAGCGTGTACCTCTGCTGGAGGAGGTCCCTGGCCGTCATGTCCTGGAAGTGAGGGGGAGGGAAGGAAATGAGAAGTTAGGGGAAGACGGTGGAATCCGAGATTTTCTTTCCAGATCCCGGCCCTGCTGCCGAATCGCATATCCACGTTTCACGGATAACAGCCGATAGCACAGTTGTGTTCGGCGGGGGGGGGAAACGCCTGCAGAGCGAGGAGGCCGTCACATCCACGACCACGCTGCCGTGGCGTGGCGGAGGAGGGGAGCAGGGCGCACGATTTGTTCCATGCAGCGATGACTGACCCGGTAGCTGCTCCCCAGCGAGAAGACATTTGGCATTTACGATGAGGTAGAATGAAGGAAGCGTGAAATGATACCAACAGGTAGGAGATCAAATGGACAGCCCTCTTTCTTTTGTATTCCTGTGTCTGCTCGCGATGCCGTCATTCATTGTCTAAACATGTGGATGAAGCTTTTCAGACTATTATTGCAGCAGCATGCGAAACCGGAAAAGGGCTTTTGAGTATTTCTTAATTGAAGGACACACACCAACAAATAATATATATATATATATTCCACTAAATCCTTAAATGTCACTTTGTTTCGCCTGACGAAGGATTCAAATAGCTGCAGCACGACGCATTGAAACAGAAGTCTTCAGCGCGCACGTTTTGCCATACAGACACAGGGTAGCAGCCCTCCTTGTTTCGCCATCTTCCAATCAGTCAGTTTCTGGCCTGACGGGTGGCCTGAGGCTCAGGTGATGAAAGCCAGATGTTTGGCTTTTTTCTTTTGGTCAAACTGCTGTCTTAATCCCACATAAACCTACTCCATGCCCTCGTAATGTACCTTTCCTCAGCTTTACATTTGTGAGTTAGATATTTTTTGATAGTGTACGAATCTTGAACCATGACTTCCAGTATTGCTCAGCCATTAACTCATCCACTGATTACTTATTATAATTAGCAAGTGGATTACGTTGCATTGCTTTTGCTGTGCGAGACAAGAGTGGAACATCCTGGTCAGAGCCGATAAGCCCTTTTCTATCTTAGCAGGACTTCTTTTTTTAAAAGCACCCCTTCCTGACTGGAGGCCATTTGTTTGACCTTCCTTCCTATTGGTTGACCTCCTTCATGACATCACAGGTCATAAACTGTGCAAGTTTCTGCCACTGATATGGGATCCCTCTCATAATAAAGTCGTCACACACACTCTGCAGTGCTTTGACAGACACTAGAAAGCATGAAGCTCCAGACTGGAGGAAACAGACCGGTCTGTATTTACCTGGTAGAGCATGATCGGCTCGATGCTGTAACCCAGCATCTGGGCGAACTCTCTTGCAATCACCGACTTGCCACAACCCTAGAAAACACACCAAAAAAAAAAAAGACCAGAGATCATATTCACCATGTGTACTGTACAGATGGCTTATGATGCAATATCCGTAAGCAAAACAATATTTGAATACCACCACCATATGAATAATATCTAAATAAGACGTGTTTTTGTATGCAATCAGAACAGTGAGATCTGCATTTACACATTGTTCCAAACTTCCTGTAACATTCAACATACTTTGTGTGCAATATGAGCAATTTAAATTTTCTGATAGCTCAAAAATATATAAACAAAAAGTACAAATTCAATAAATAAAAAAACATAAAAACAGGCAGTGAAACAACTGTATGGACAAATATATTTCAATACAACTATTGTCGATAGTGATTTTAGAAAAACAACCGGATCACAAACAAAACATCGCGATACTCGAGTGTATTGATTTTGTAATATAAACCCATTCTGTACTGGTTTCTGTGTCGGCTACCTTGGCTCCTATCAGACATATGTCCTTCACCATGTGGGACTGCATCATCTCCGCCATCAGCTGGGCGTGGCTGGGTGTGCTGATGAACGTAGGGCTGCTGTTGGGTGGGCGGGTCTCCTTGATGCCCATTGGAACCTGAAAGGGACAACAAATTGCCATGAAAGAGCAGCAAAACAGCGTCACGTGGGTGTGTGTATGTGTGTGTCCATGTCTCCTGTGTGCGTATGTGTGTGGCCTGCCGTAAGACAATGGACATCTCTGTGAAATGTCTGACTCAGTATTTTAGGGGCCCTAAAGTGATGTATGTCCTTAAACCTCCTGTTACCTTTACGAACATATTTTACCCTTGGGGTCCATTTGACCCCAGCAATTAAAACCTCCAGAAAATTATTAGAATTAATATTGTTTCCCAAGTTTAAGTGTGAGGTACTTTATGTTTGTTTGTTGACTACCTAAATAGCCCTTTAAATATATAAAAAACTTGATATTTCTTATATGTTTGACACAGTGAAAAACAGCCTGGGGTCAAATTGACCCCAAGGAACACCGACATTAAACATTGAATGGGGTCAAATTGACCCTAAGGTAACAGGAGGGTTAAAAGGGGCTGCTCACCCCAATGCCAAGTATACTTCATCTGCCTAACAGACGGGGGGCTTTGGTTTGACACGGCATGCAGCCAGTCTGCTGGTACCTGAAAGGTGATCTCTTTGTCCGCGACACATAATGAGACATCTGCATGGCCCTCGAGATCCTTTGTCCTGGACACACTCAGAATGGCGCTGGGAGCTGGCTGACGAAGACCATCCAAAAGCTCAAATTTCTACGGAAAAAAAAAGGAGGTAGGTGACAACACATAGAGGCGACAGTGAGGTGCACTTCCACTGGTGGTTCACAGCTTTGACTTACACTGAGTACGTCCTCCACGGCCGCGCGCCCGTCCTTGCCCAGGATGCTGTTGTAGGGGTAAAGTCTCTGGACGAGCTGCTGGGAGGACAGCATGGGGAAGGCGTCCTGCAACAACACAGAAAAGACCCTCACATCCATGGACCAAACAGAGCTCTATTGTTCTCTTCAATCCAACAGTAAGGCACATTTGGTGGGCCTGGATTCTCACCAACACACGGAGGGCAGGAAGCAGGTTGTCCACAGGGAAGTCAGGAAGGCCGAGGTTGGACGATTCCTGGGAGCACAGCGTGGTGGCGAGCGACAGCAGCTGGGACACCCTGACACGACGTAGACAGCAGAATGTTGCACGTGAAGTACGAGACTTTGAAGACTTCACAAATAAAACAATATTGAGAAAAGCTTCAGTAAGTGTTAACTTTTAGTTCACCTTTCTGCAGCAACATTTGGTCCAGCTGTGTACAACAGCTCCAGCTGGTCCTGAAAAGAAAACTACATATATCAAGATTATATAAAAAAGGAGACAAGCAGCGAAAGATTTGAAACGTTAATTAAATGTATTTGACCCATGGTCTCAACAGATGGATTATTTAACTCTTAATTTCTCACAAACTCAAAATAAAGAGTCCAAATTAAAAACAGGTACAGTGCGTTTCCTTTGGTAGTTCCAATACATTTTGCTCACAGTGTGTATCATTTATTATTATGCAGGGTAATGAAAACCGTTGTTGGATGATCCAGGCGCTGTTCTCTCATCATTGGGACATTTTGTTGACGGGGTAAATGGTTTGTGTTAGATAGGCTTGTAATTCTTAGACAGACCTTAAATGGAAGGTAATAGACATCTCTGGCCTGGAAGCGAGAGCGAAGAGGAGGATCCAAAGGGTTGCCCTTGTACTTGGGGACCGGAAGGCCGAGAGCGATGACCCGAAAGTCCTCGCTGACACGGACGATCTTCCAGATGTCCAGCTCCTCTTTGGTGTGCTCCTGCAACGCATCGAGGCACAACACACTCTCATCCGCTCCACCTGCTGCCATTTTACACACGTCATCTTGAATGCAATTTGTATGCTGCAGGTATACAGCCTTCAAGTAACAATTACACACACGGTATTTATGGCAACGGCTATTTTTTCCCCCCTTTAAAAACACAAGGCGACCACTGTAGGAGGAGTGTGAAAATGCAAACCGCTCAAGTGTGAAGATACAGATAGATGAGGCTCAATAAACTGCAGCCAGAGTGCGAAGCAGAAAGCTTCGATTGGGAACAGAACAGACCAACGGTGTTGGACCTCTGTGGCTCCGAGGGCTGACCTGCAGCAGCTTGTCGTAGCGCTCGGGTGACATGAGGAAGCGGCCGTCCTCCAGCTGCATCTCCCGGTTCTCCAGCAGGTTGTTGAGGACAGGCAGAACATTTCTCTCCGCCTTCTCCAGCCCCTCCAGGACCAGGACCCGACCCTGCGTGGCTGCCCTCACAGCACACTGGGGGTGAGGGGGACACACACACATAAGACTCGTCATTAGACTCATCCAATAGCCAAGAAATATAATAAGAGATGCGGGGGAAGATGCTGCCATCGGGAAATGGCGGCTTTGTCGGGCCCAACCCTAATCATCGCAATGGGCTTCGCCGCAGGCCAAACCTGCTGCTCCATTGTCCAGCGGGATCTCTGACCCTTCCTGAATGTTAACAATGCTAAAGGCATTAATACAAAGAGCAATCCGACTGTGCACTGTACTGCTCTAATGATGAAATAAGCCATAAGGCCCTTCCTGCGGATGTCCTCAGCTTATTGTGTTTAGAACATCCTCCAAACTTCTCCAAACCAAACTTCAAACAGTCTCAGACACTCTTTTTTTTCTTCGGAAGGGCCTATTTTCTACCACCAACTGTGGGTTTAAAAAACATAGTTATACGTGGTTTCCTTTCAACAGTGTGTGTGTGTGTGTTTGTGTGTTTTGTGCAGATGCACATTTCTGCCGAAGTCAAAAAGTGCGTCTGACGTCAAGAGGCAGGAAACTTTAGCCGTCTGGGTTCGCCGCAGTGCAAGTTGCCATATAATTAGGTTTGCATGTAAATAGTGGCAGGTTGTGTGGGAAGCAGAGCCATAAAACTATAGCGAGGACCAGATGCTCTATATTTAACTCAGGATCCATTTTCGGCACCAACGCTATAATCAGATAATTGTTTAAAATGTAAGTGACGCAGGATGGTGAAAGGGGGGGGGGGGGGGGGGCAGACAGGCCTCGTACTCTGCCTGACACTAACTGTGCAAAAACATCCCACCAGAATGTTGGAGATTAGATTATAGATGGTTGCATCAATGGAATAATGAAAGGATTAGGAGCATGAAGATGAAGAGTGATATAGAGGCTTTTTACATCTGTTTGGTCATTTGGTCATAATGGCCCTTGTGTATTAGTTCTTCTGCACCTAATGCACCTCAGTTATGCAGTGATGCATGCTCTAATCAACTTATGTGGAACTGTAAAAAAAATGTCCTCCAAACTCAGTGCAGGTGAGACCCAAATTGCATGAGGACGCTTGTAAACTGATACACACAAACTAATCCTCACTACCGTGTGCTTTAAGTAGAGCTCTGGGCCAGAAAACAGATCACTTAACCCGACTGGCATTGAAGAATTACAAAGACATTCAAATAGAGCCCATTATTTATTCAAAACTAAATGGGCGAGAATATAAGGGAAAAAAAGAACCCAAATTATATAAAATGACTTCCTCATTCATCCCTGATAGTCACACTTCAGAAAGCACAAGGTCAACAGTAGTTTTGGGTCCGCTGGAGTCCTACGTCTTTGTTCCCTTTGCGTGGCCCAAATATCTAATTTTACTCTTATTCTCTTGGCCAAATCCTTGAAGTAACTAGAACGGGCACTCGGTAGAGCGCATACCTTCGCATATCACTAGATTGGGCATTGAATTATGAACATTTTGGCATTAGTTGCATGCCAATTGGATATAAATTGACCGCGCTATGGTAAAAAGACCTTTTCATGACCTTGACCTTTGACCCGATCAATCCCAAAATCTAATCAAATGGTCCCCGGATAATAACCAATCATGCCACCAAATTTCATGCGATTCGGTTTAAAACTTTTTGAGTAATGCGAATAACACGCATACAAATAAATACATGGTGATCAAAACATAACCGTCCGCATTTTCAATGCGAAGGTAATAACTATTATCAAAGAACTTTGTACAAGTTTTGTCTTAGATGTCATTTTCTTTCTTGGCTTTCCCTGAGGTGCAGCCCATTGACTGTATAAAATAAGACGCCCCCACCACAGGCTTCTAAAGTTGTCCAAGCTCAACCCTCTTGGGCTTCAGCACTGAGGGCTTGTCCCCTTAAATAGGATCGCTTGGTTGTTTACTCGCTACACGTGACTGACGTATTTCCTAGAAAGTGCAACCAATGGTTTTTGCTGCTGCAGAGGCTAAACATTGGTTCGCTGGAGTGGAGGTGGCAATATATAGGTGTTTATAACTGCAACAGCGTCTCATTTGCAGTGTGGGTTTGAGGTAAGCGGCCTTACATAAGCGCCCGCTAACTGGACAGCGGTGACTGGCGATGTCGGAAATACAACAACACATATGATTACATCCATGTTAGTCCATCCTTCATTCTAACTTGTGGGGGCGGCACGGGGGAAAAAAGAAACAGTATGAACTAAAGCGACGGGGGTGGGAGGCGGGGCTAAGCACAGGGACTGACACGTTAAGTCTGAATTTAGGCCTCCGAATCAGCACAGGGCCCTGAGGAGGACTGTGATGTTCTAGTTCGCACACAAACACCTCCTACGATACCCGAAACCTCTCAAGAGAGAACCGCTTGCTAATTTGCACCCACACGCGTCTTTAATCCCTCGCACAAAAATGTGCGTCAAATACTGTAATACACACACAAAATTATAATAAACGTCATCTCCAATACGACAATTTTTTTAATTATAATTTTTTTTTAAAGCACGTGCCAACGTAGATGGCACAGAATTTCATTTGATTCGAGGAAGACCAGAAATAAGCAAACCTTTCACACTTATCGCTGCCGGCAATAATGCCGTTTCTATTCGTGAGCTGTTCCTATGGAATCAATGGAGACCTGCTTTCATTTTGATGAGAAGGTGGGAGGCAGATGATTCCTCGGGGAGTTAAAGGGGTTGCTTGGTATTCCCTTAGCGGAGAAAACTGAAACAAATTATTTTGACCAGCCGTGGTCGATGTACAGTACATTACCGTGTCCTCGTCCAATGAGGATAATAATAATAATAATTTAGACTCGTATAGCGCTTTTCTAGTACACAAAGACGCTTATAAGAAATAACGGTTTGGATCACAGAGAAAAGATGAAAGTATTTAACTTAAAATATATATGTATATACAGGACTGTCTCAGAAAATTAGAATATTATGATGAAGTTCTTTATTTTCTGTAATGCAATTAAAAAAACAAAAATGTCATGCATTCTGGATTCATTACAAATCAACTGAAATATTGCAAGCCTTTTATTCTGATTTATTGCTGATTATGGCTTACAGTTTAAGAAAACTCAAATATCCTATCTCTAAATATTAGAATATCATGAAAAAGTATACTAGTAGGGTATTAAACAAATCACTTGAATTGTCTAATTAACTCGAAACACCTGCAAGGGTTTCCTGAGCCTTGACAAACACTCAGCTGTTATCAATCTTTTTTTTTACTTGGTCTGAGGAAATATTAAAATTTTATGAGATAGGATTTTAGAGTTTTCTTAAGCTGTAAGCCATAATCAGCAATATTAAAAGAATAAAAGGCTTGCAATATTTCAGTTGATTTGTAATGAATCCAGAATGCATGACATTTTTGTTTTTTTAATTGCATTACAGAAAATAAAGAACTTTATCACAATATTCTAATTTTCTGAGACAGTCCTGTATATACACACACACACACACGTAATTCAGGGAATTATACTGAACAAAAAAAGGCCTCTGAGTTTTTCTTGAAAAACACAAGCAACGGTTTTAATAAATGTGCAGAGTTAGTGCTTTCCCCTGATGGAACCCTGACATTCATTTTAGTAAATGGAATATCACTATGACTCACACAACCATCAAATTAGAGAAATCAGCAAAAGCCAAACAAAACTGCCACATCAGCAGGGTGAAGGCCGTGATGCTTAATCTTGTTTGCACATAAATAGCCCCCTTTTACTTTCTATTAGATCACAAAAAATACTCACAGTAGTAACGGCTGGGGTGCAGGTTATACGCAACTATGCGCAGCACAGATATGTCTTTTTCGGTCAGGAGAGTATGCTTACATCCACAGAGGAATCTCTACATACCCATACACACAGACACAGCTCAGCAAGAAGGACAGCTCTCTTGTCCGGGGTCAGTTCAGGAAAATATATTGAGCAACTTATGTGGCAATTGACATCATTTGTTCCCTGAGGTGAAGAGCCATATCGCTTCCTTCCTCCTCTCTGTTGATAGTTGCACATGCACAGTACCCTTCAGGCACCCGAGAGAGAAAGAGAAACTTTGTGAGCTGACGCACGGGCAACATTTCAACAGTCCTGGAAACAGGAGTTGGATGGCAGGCAGAGGATGATGGAAAAGCTCTGTGATTCAGGAATTGCCTCCACACGGCTCTCAAAGTGGCCCCCAGGTTCGTGAGTAAAGCTCAGAGGACAAATGTGCAGAGAACTAATTGTGAGAGAAGTCACCCTGTTTGGAGTTTATGTTTGAACTGATGTGCGACCGATACATTTTCACACAAATGAAGCCATGTGCTAATTAGCTGTGGGTAACGACGTGACTGAGTAAATGTTAATTATCTCAGCTAGTCATGGTCTCCTCGAAGCGCGCGGTGAGGGAGGTTTCGTGATCGAGGCTCTTAAATGTCGTTTCTGCACCCGTGAGAAATGAACGCCGACAAATGGAAACAAGAAAGTTCTCCTTAGAGGAACCGGTCGGGATAATGAGGAACCGCTGGTTCCCATGGTTACTTGGACTTACAAAGCGCGGGCATGGCTGTTTGCATGAAGCTCGATCAATCAGAAGGTGGCATGGAAAAGAACAGAGTGGAGCGGCAAAGGAGGGCCCCGCTGTTTGTGTGTCGCTGTGACCGAATGCCGACAGTGTGTGTTCTTCACAGAGAAGATTACACACACACAATGTCTCACTTGTGGAAGAAACATCGGACCGATTAAAGACAACTTGCCTTTTGTCATATTATTTCTTCAGTGTTAGCCAGAACCTGTGTATTGTTCCAAATGTGTTTTTGTAATTCAAATTTTTTTTAAACATCATAAAAAATGAAAACAAATGTTAAAATGAGCACTTGTAAACCCAATGTCAGGGCAAAATGTGAAAAATATTTGAGTTAAACCATCTCAGTTTGATTTAATGAGCAGGAAATGAGCCACGGACCTCATATTGTTGTAGATTTAAAAGGGGATTTGTTCTTGTTTTCTCCCCTGTTCTCTCTCACAGTCACGCACGGGTGTGACAAAACATAACCGTGTGGCATTGACATGTTGATAAGTATATTCCATTATTCTTGATACATGCTGGAGAGGTCACAAGTCCGTTACACGGGGGTAACACATACAGACAGACGTCCACATTTCCACTCAAGTGCACATCACATTCACATGCAAATGTTATTGTGCCAAAAGCCATTCTGCTAGGGTGGCAAATGACTGGAAAAGCGGATTTGACCTCAACGTGGCTTCATTTCGAACCCGGCTTGCTTGACAGTGTAAGAGTTGAAAGAAATACTAAAATGCACCGAGTGGATCTACCTGGTCGATGTAGAAGGCCGTCCCCGAGCGGATCTCCCGCCGCTGTTTCAGGTCGGTCTCTGTGGTGTCCCTGGACAGAGCCACGTACTCTACTTCCCGTTTGGTCAACTCCTGTTCAACAACGAGGGGGGAACACTTCAGAACTCCAGAACCGCTCGCGGAGGTTTAACCCTCCTGTTGCCTTCGGGTCAATTTGACCCGATTCAATATTTAACCCTCCTGTCGCCTTCGGGTCAATTTGACCCGATTCAATGTTTAATGTTGGTGTTCTTTCGGTTGTCAACAAACAAACATAAAGTACCTCACACTTAAACTTGGAAAACAATATTAATTCTAATAATTTTCTGGAGATTTTAATAGCTGGGGTCATATTGACCCCAAGGGTAAAATATGTCAGTAAATATAAAGGTAACAGGAGGGTTAAACATTGAATCGGGTCAAATTGACCCGAAGGCAACAGGAGGTTTAAGGCTTTTGTTACACAATAAGAATGAGAGGAGAATTTTGCAGGCTTTTAAAAACACAACATTTTTCAAGATTCCAGTTGTGAGAAAGGTTCATTCTAAAATATGGGTTAGGCAAACAATCAATATATAATCTATATCTCCAGAAGGAAGATGAGATATAGAGTACGATAACATTTTGCTTCAATTCCACATTTGTCATGTCTTTAAAATAAACATTTCAAGTACTTTTACACCACAAATCTCTATGTGTTTACTCACGAGGTACTGCATAGCTATGGATCGTCTCAGCGGCCCGGGGGGACCAATGAGAAACACGTCCTGGCCCAAAAGGTCTTTCTGCATGATCCATCGTAGGTGCTGAACCACAGTCTGGGGTAAGGAGTCTGAAACTAGCGAACCCCAAACAAACAATAACGTTTTAGTCACTTTTTGTTTTCCCTGTTTCCAACGTCTTCCTCGTTTTTAATGTGAACGTGTGTTTTCACAGAGGTCTCTAAACGAGGAGATGACATACTGTGTTTGACCGGAACAAGCTCAGGATTCTTGGGCGTTTTGAGTTTGTAGGAGATGTCTCCGATCGTCACCGTGTCGCCTGCAAACGTTGGGGGGGGGGGCAAAGAAGACTTGAGGAAGACTTTTACAGGCATAACTATAACGGGCACTCGGTAGAGCGCATACCTTCGCATATCACAAGATTGGGCATTGAATTATGAACATTTTGGCATTAGTTGCATGCCAATTGGATATAAATTGACCGCGCTTTGGTAAAAAGAAGATGTTGACCTTTTCATGACCTTGACCTTTGACCCGATCGATCCCAAAAACCTAATCAAATGGTCCCCGGATAATAACCAATCATCCCACCAAATTTCTTGCGATTCGGTTTAATACTTTTTTACTTATGCGAATAACACGCATACAAAGAAATAAATATATACACGCCGATCAAAACATTACCTTCCGCATTTTCAATGCGAAGGTAATCAGGATGGTGCAATATCAGCTTCTATTGATATTTAACTTGTAGTTAGTGTTAGCCATGGATGACATCGTTGACTCAGTAACAATAAAAGAAAAACAATGTGTTAAATATATTGCTCACTCATAAATATCCCCGGTTTGCGCCTCGCATGGAACATTTCTCGGAAGACATTTTGTCACAGTGGCACACGAGTCGGTGTAAATAATTCAACGAGTATGTTGATGAATTCCATTTAGCTGCTTCTCTCCCAAGTTCCCGGGCCAAGTCCAGCAGACGCACTTGTCACAGGTGTCACGAGTGGCAGAAGCTATGGCTCGGTTCTGTTCAAGTGTTCCAGGAAGTGTGCCAGTGAGCCAGCATGTACAAATACAGGACCCAAATCAAAATAGCTAGACACAATTCAGCCATCATTCATCTGCGTTCTTGTGTTTTTACACCGGCACTTTTACAACTGTGACAAATCGTGAAAAAAAAAGAAACCTGTTGTGCACGATGGCTCGTTGCCAAACATCATTCTGGTTATATTTGAGCTAAGAAAAAAGCGCCTTACAGTCCAAAACTTGATTTGAATGAGCCTAAGAAATCAGGCATGGCATTAAAAAAAAGTCAATTTAAGTACAGCTACAATCTGCAGACTAATTGGAGTCAGGTTTAAGTAGCCGAGATACTCGAGTGTGAATGCTGTTCTTTATGATGTGGGACACTGTGATGTGTAAGTAATACAAGCAAAATACATGTGTGCATCTGGGTGGAGTCAGATGACAATTATCTCGTTTGGCTCTCTCCGAAGGCGGTCGCATTTTTCTCTCCCTCTCCTCCCCATGACCTTCCCTGCTTGGCTCCTATCGTCATGTCTTGTCTTGTTTTATACTTGAGAGACTCTCTCCGCATCGCTCTTCGAACTAAAAACCATGGATTTGATCAACTGGACTCTCAACGCAATTGACACCGTCTTCTCGACGAGAAGCTCGGGTTCGGGGAACCTGCCCGTCCTGCCGGGACGTTGGCAGCTGGTTACACGACGGGCGCGTGGGAGCGTCGGCTTGTCCTGTTCCTAGCGGCCCTTTCCGTGGAGGACGTAGAAGACGTCTACCTATTCGGAACTATGATTACAGGATTTCTGCCGTTTGGATTTGCCGCTGCCCTGGCTTATCGGAAAATTAGGGAAACGGCGACAGCTGTTAAAAGCCCCCTAAGGCTGCCCGAATGCGCTGGGCAGAGTTGTTGGCACTCAGACTGTGGCATTAAACCGCCAGAATGATTACATCGTGGAGAAGCCGACGGCTCTGAAAATGAATTGGATCGATTTGAAAACCTATTGGAAAAAGGGAGGAAAATGGAGGGATAGTAGTTGCGCAAATTGAATGCAGCTTCTGGAAGACCAAACAATCCCGATCTTATCTGCTTTCGGCTCCCCCAACCAGAACGGGCCTTGGCCGAGGCCGTTACTGGATCAACAACTCCCCCGAAGATCGCTGAAGTGAGAATCTCTCTCATTCCCTTCCCCCTATCCACAGACACCTGTGGTTGTTGTCTCCCCGGGACCTTTCAAGGCTATCTCCATGGCAACGACCATCTTGCGGACTGAGAACTCTGTCTGTTGTGGCCTGGGGGAGGACGATATACCAGGCCACTCACACACGAACTTTCAACACACTGATATGCATTCACCACCCTCACCCCCAACCCACGCCTGCGCCTGCTTCGTACCCCCAGTGTGACGGGACGGGGTCTAGACAAAGTTATGTCCATTTGGAACGGCGTGATACTTGAAAGGATTAAAATGTAATGTAACACATGTTGATACTATTTAGATCATGTGCACAATACATACAGACAGTTTGTAAGGAACACAAACAGTCATTTGTCTTGACTCCTTAAACCCGACTTGAATTAGTCTGACGCATGAACTTGAATTGACTTCTCGGTGAAGTTCAGCCTGGAATGATTTGATTGGTTCATTCAGGTTTTGGACTTTAAGCCGCTGAGCAGTTTCTTTAGGTTTTGGTTTAGTGTCAATTTGAGAAGACAATACTCCTTACATACGTGTCTCAGTGTTGTTAATGACCACTAGATACGGTTCACACTCAAATACCATAATGACTTAGTTCATTAGAGGCGTATTGTGGGGTCCGTGGGTACAACCTGACTTGACACGAATCAATAACGTGGTTTTCACCTTTGACCTACTAGCTAGCCGCGCTAATCGCACACTTGCCGTTTCAGACATAAAACATGTAAAAAGCTGCCCGCTGTTTTCGTGCCATGTGGTGGGACGACCTGTTACGAACGGGCAGCTCACCTGCGGATGTGTTGAGGAGTTTGACCTCATGAGTTCTCCACATCCAGGCGTCTCTTCCCAGAACGGCCCCGAAAATATGCCGCATTCTCCGGGCAGCGACGGCCGCTGCCGAGCCGTGACACAACATCTGTGTGTGCATCCTTAAAATGAAAGAAAACCCGCAGGCTTGGTGTCAAGCGATGTGCTGACCGGGCCCTGGAGCCGTTTCATAACATATGTCGGCTCATCTTGTCAGAGCCGGAAGCTAATAATAGAGGGACACGTGGGTCCGGAGCTAAAGTCTTCCGGAGTGGGTTTGTTTCCTTCGGGTTTCGAGCGTTCCGTCGTAGTATTTATAACATTAATAACATCGGAATAAGACTTTAACTGATGTTGGAGTACTTTCACATCGTGAATAAAATATACTAAAATATATATATGATGTGTGTAATACTAATTCCTTGGGGTACAGTTGTTTTATTGTGTTTGAATGTGTCTGTAGACTGTGTGTTTGCATGTTTGACTAACAGAACAATCTCAGAGGTTAAAGTGTGCCCAACACACATGTTCTCTCTGCAGGAATACTGGATCTTCATTTTCATATTTTATATGAATTAAACGTATTCATGTTGTGATGGATCACAGCCCCCTTCTCTCAGTGTATCCGTAATGATGTAATGCACTTTTGGGTCCCCTCTAACTCACATTCCATCATAAAATTAAGCCACAGACTATGTATTATATAGCATATACTCATTATTAATAGTAGTTGTGTTATAAGTGTTGCTTTACAAAAAATATATGACATATGTTGATGCCGTTGATACTATTTAAAAATAGATGTATTTGTTGACTTCAATGAAAGTGAATCTATGAACTCGTCCAATGGATTAGCAAAGGCAATACCGAAATCGATGACGTAATTTAAACGTACACACACACATACACACGCACACACTCAGAGAGACCTACTCACGTGCACGCCCCACGTATATGGCTGTGAATAAAACCGTGAGGAGAGAGAGAGAGAGAGAGAGAGAGAGAGAGAGAGAGAGAGAGAGAGAGAGAGAGAGAGAGAGAGAGAGAGAGAGAGAGAGAGAGAGAGAGAGAGAGAGAGAAGGGCGAGAGCGGCGGCAGTAAAGGGAGGACAAGGCGAATTAAACCCGACTCTTCGGCGCTTGTGAGCGGCGTGACGGCAGAGAGGCAGGTCGAGAGTCTCTCCACCTTTCACTGATTCTTCGTTTTCCTCCCGGGAGCGGACAGAGAGGTCCGAGACTATGGAGGACGTCTGCCATTACACCCGCAGCCCAGCCTGGGAGGAACTGGTTAGTAACATTCAACACTGGATACTTTTTTTCTTTCTTTCAATTCACTTCGAGTCTGCACAGCTTCCCCTCCCGGAGCAAAGAAGAGCTCTCATAGCGAGTTCCTGACCTCGTTTTACACTTTGGGGGTGTTTCATCCTCCGTAATGTGCTGCGCGTTCGTGTGGCGTGTTTTCCTTCGTGCTGCTGTGATTTGTAGCGACTCGAAACCTGTTCACGTTTTATTGTTGGGTGTCTCCATGTTGTAGGCAGTGTTGGTTTTTCATTTATTTTTTAAGGTAGCCTGGTTAGAAATGCCCAATTCCTTGGCTTTTTTTAAACAATTCGTAGTGACGTTTATTATCAGATGAAATAGTTCAGCGGAGATATTTCTATATTTTTTCCACGTATATCAAATAATGTAGTCTATAAGCTGCACCTGATCTTACCAGCTGCATGTACAATGTATGTATAGTCTTTCGCGTCCACATGAACACTAGTTGCATTTAGAACAAGAGTAAATACTGTCAATAACAAATCTTGGGATTTGTATTTATTTAATGTGTTGAGTGAAACAATAAACGACATGACTGTCTCACGTGTCAGTATAAAATAACAGAATAAAATAGGCAAATCATGAAAGAGTGCCTATAATTGGTATAGGCGACATCATGTTATTCTCCCAAGTGTGCAGATTGCTATTGATTTATTGTGACGTTTATATTTTGTGTTTAATTCACAACAAGTTGATCCTAGTAGTTTGTGGTTCTCCTCGTTTTGTCTGCGCTGCTGCTGCTCGACCGCCGCTAGGGTCAGCCGTGCCACGCCATGTCCGCGGGGTAACGGGCTTGATCAGGCGGTCTTTAGCCTCAGCGTGAACGGCTGGCTGGAGCCACCGCCATCAACCGAGCGGGGACTGGAGAGAGAGAGAGAGAGAGAGAGAGGGAGGGAGGGGGTTATGTGTTGTGGAGCCCATCCCCTATGTGCCGCGACGTGCTACATCCCCTATGCATCTCCTACCAGCCCACACAAACGCACGCACGCGCACGCGCGCGCACACACGCTCCAGAAAAAAAGGAGGAAAAAAAAAACACAGCTCGACAGCGCGAGATGACAGCGAAGAGAGACGCGTCGCGGCCGCTGAGCAGCTCTCGCCTCCGGGAGAGGAAGGGAGCGGCGGAGCGGGCGCAGGCTAACCCCGACTGGTTTGATCTCTCCCCTCGGCAGGAACCGGAGAAAGGGCCGGTGTCCGCGGCGGGGATCCATGCCCATGTGGTGGGGGCGGTCGCCGGCTCCGGTGCCGCGGACGAGTCGTCTGACAGCGAAGCGGAGCAGGAAGGCCCCCAGAAACTCATCCGGAAAGTGTCCACCTCGGGCCAGATTAGGAGCAAGGTAAGACACGGCGGTCTCTTTGTCCTGCTGAATGGGGGGGGGGGGGGGTTGTCGGTGTCCCAGGTACCAGTGAAGCCCCTCAGTGTTGGTGGTCTTATCAAGGCTCCTATTGTCCCTCTTCCACGACTTTTTTAAGATGTAGCTTGGAATTAAAAAATGCACAGAAAAAGTTTTAACCTGTTGCACTTTAGTCTTCTTTTTGTTTCTTATGTTTAAGCGCGTACCTATATGAAGAACATACTTCAATAAGGATACAACTTATTTGATGGATTTTAAGAAAACCCACAAACACATATTTCCTCCTCTCTTCATGCACAATGTCAGTTTGACATCGTTGATGACATGTACAAGTGTGTGTATGAAAAGGGGAGTTGTTTTGTTTAGTCGGCTCTGTGTGTCTCTGTGTTTGACGTGCAGGACGGAGTAAAAAGATGCTGCGCTAATTGTTACCTCTTGACACCTAAGCTTTCTTGGCCCACTTGTCTTTTACACAGCAAATGAGTGCCGTCCTCCCACACCAATAGATCCACTTAATTATTGACTGCCCCGTCTACATTATTCAGAATGCGGGTATATTTAGATACGTGTCTGGCCATACCATTCATATGCAAATCCCCCCCACCCCCCACTCCCCCACCAGTGAGTGAGTATGTAGTGCTTCCTGAAGGATATGCTGCACGGTTGGATAGAAATCATAATTTTTTGCAATGCATTTATTTGCATTGTTTTATTTACAAATTGGAGAAAAAGATGTCATCAAATATACACCCAATGTTGATGAAGCGTATTTGGAAAGTTCTTTCCTCACACCAACGTGTGTTTCTTTCACCTGATGCATGATACATAATAGATCACCAAAGCTGTGATTGATTGCTATCCATCAGTTGACAGTTACAGCGATATCATGTTGCACTCAATCAAGAGCCCGCCTAAAGGGGTGATGTAATAAAGAAGTGTAAACACAGCTGATCACTGTCGCCCAAACAGCTGATGTTTGTTGACCGATTCTAGCTGGTTTTTCCGTGCGCGCTGTGACTCTCTGCTCACCTGTTGCCCCCTTTTCAAGATGCGGCAGGAGTTCTAAAAGTGCATGAAAGTCAGTGTTGATGTGAGTCATGGGGAGCACGCTGACTGCAGTACGAGTGTACGTATAGTGAAAGGGATCATTATTAGGATGAATTTGTCCTCGCAAACCATATCCAGCAGGCTACATGTCACATGATAAACAGTTCAGGCTGGTAGCACAATAGTGTGAACACGTCGTGCTACTAAAGGTCTCAGAGTTGTCACGTGGGTCAGCAGGTTTTTTATGTGTGCGGAGAGTTGCTAATGGATCATGCAGGCACTGACTCACTGAGTGTTGTTCCACTGGGTTGTTTACTCAGTGTGTGTGTGTGCGTGTGTGTGCGTGTGTGCGTGTGTGTGTGTGTGTGGACATGCATGTGTACGCTTGGCCATCACATTGTCCGTGTCCATCCCTCTCCGTCCGCTATCTCTCTGGTCCTTTGGTTGCCACAGACAACCACATCTTCCGTCCCTTATTGGCCGACTCCATGGCAAGGTGAGACAGCTGGTTGTGTGTGTGTGTGTGTGTGGGGGGGGGGGGGGGGTCGACTGTCTTCTCAGCTTTGTCCTTGCTGGGCTTCCATTTAGTGTCAGTTTTGGGAGAAGATGCCAGTATAAAACAAGCAGACAAGGAGTGGGAAGCAAGAGCCAGCAAGTTTGCTGAACCCTACAATTTAACGACGCATTTATTGAAACATTTTTTTGCCGAGAATAAATTCGAAAACATCTGAAAAAATAAATGAGAAAACAAGTTTATTTTACAACAATTTTAGTGAAATTCTTAAAATGTTTTTTTTTTCTTTCGTTTTTTCTCGCTGGATATTTTACCAGTGAAAGTTTTCTTCCCTGACAGAAGAGAACTGTAACTTGGGCGCTGTCCTTGTGTCTCTGTCTCTAGTCGGTACCGGAAATGATGCAACTGAAATCTATTTGTGGCTCACATTTCATCGTTAATAGCCACTTATAAACCCATAATGGAAAATCAATATGTTGGCAGCTGAGAATAGTTGTTTTTTGTTGTTGTTGAACTGTTGGCGGAAGCAGAGATGAGATATCGGGTATCGCTCATCACTGCCTGATGTTCTCTTCCTTTCAGACAGAAAGTAATGGGATTTAACCGCACATGAAGGGAACTTGATGCTCTTATCATATGGGCACCAAACACCGTCAATTCTCTCTTCCTCCATCGTGTCATGACCGCACTACACTTTTTTATTGTCGATGCATTTCAGGCATAGAGGAACACACACACAAAACATCTGGTCGAATCAGACTACGCGGTGCTCAGATATTTGAGGTGGAATCGTCTTTTCACAGGTTCTTCTCTCCCCTCCTCAGGGTGTGCTGAGGAGAGCTTATAAACTTGTGACTAATTCTGTAGCTGTGTGATTAAAAGCAGAGCTGATGGCGTACCGGAGCGCGCCGCTGTCCACGACACTGGCAACGCTCCTCAGGGGCGCCATGAAATAACCCAGATCAGGTCGCTGAGGCTGAGTAAAGGTGCGTTCACACCAAAAGCAAAACTATTTTTCTCGTCGCCCAAAATGCGTGAGTTTACTCGCTCGACCGTTCGCCGTGTTCACGCCATAAGCGTCGAGACGCTCCGCGAGGGGCGGGGCTTATCTCAGTGTCTCGTCTCCGTAAAGACCGTTATCATCTCCTTCATCCACCAGAATAACTAACCACTAGTTCTGCTTTATATTTGTCGTGGACATCCCACATGACATCACTCGTAGGCTCACTCAGCTCGGTCACTTTCACCGATGAAGTTACCGTTACGTCTGAAAGACTTCCGCTTCCAGCGCTACGAGAGCGGAACTCGAGAGCCGATTGGCCCGAGTTGCGAGATGACCGCCTCAAAGTTGAAATATTTCAACTCGGGGCTAAAATTGCGCCGCTGAAAACGCGACGCCCACATCGCGTCGCCCCAAACGCGCCGCCCGGGAAAATATCGCGTCTATCGCAGCCACACGCGTCTGTACGTTGACTTTTCATGGGATTCGGTCGCGCGAAAAAATAGTTCCGCTTTTGGTGTGAACGCACCTTTCGGCGAGGGTTTGAAGGAGGCACCGTTGAGGATTCTCATCTTCGGTCCATTGGAAGAAGTGACACACGCTGTGATTTACATCTATGGGAAGCGAGGCGGACATTTTGTATGACTAGCTTTGGATCGAGTCAATTGGTGGATATTGTCTAGTTTATGTAAACTTTATATAACCAGGAAGTCTTTTGGAAATCCTTGTTTGGAAGAGAGACCTGTTTCAAGTGGCAGCGTTGGGTCGATGACACAACATCCACATGCTGATCGCTGCCCATTTAATTTCATATATCTCAAATAGGTAAGCCTAAGGAGGGGGAACACGTACCCGAAGCCTTCCTCCAAGAGCAGTGGCCTCTGCCCACGCTGGTGACCACTACTACCTATTGAGAAAATGGTGGAAAAACACTTGTTCCTCCTTTTTTTCCGAAAGATTGCCATACACTTGCACCATGAAGAGACTATACTTAAACAGGAGATTTGTTGCATGAGGATGGCTTGAAGAAATGGGACAGCGCTATAAAGGGTACCTCTGCTTCTGCGGCCCCGCCTCCTTCTTTGTCAGTCGGCCTTTTCGCTCTCTCGCGTTGCAGAGATCTTAACTGTACACAATTATGGCGCGTGATCCATCGTGGCGAGATGTAAAGTTTGAGTCCTTATTCTGTCCAAAGCAGGAGCTGAATCTAATTGAGGTAATCGAGTGTAAATTGCTGGCCTCAACAACAACACTTGACACGTGTGCGGCTCGCTGTGTACGTGGTCCACTTGCACAAAGGAGATCGCAGACAAGGGAATTGCCCCTTTCCCCAACAACTGGATTGTAATTTTCCCATCACCGTCGTGAAGTTTTAGCATGCGGTGGGAGTCGGAGGAGGAAGGATACAGAGTTACAATTACACCCGACAGAGAGCACAAATATGCATAGACATGGCAGAGGAGGAAATGGAGAGAGAGATTCAGCGCTGGTCTATAAAAGACTTGATTGTTCTGGCTCCACAAGCACTCCAGTCTTACTCCGAGATGACAAATGAGTCGGTAATGGAGGTATAACGGATAATAACTGCGTGGGATGATTCCGAAGACAGCGAGGCTTCTCAGCAGCCAGCCGGCGTCCGCTAAAACCGCGGACAGATAAGCAATCTTCTTTATGGACTGACCGATTCCAGTCACGGCAGTATAGTCTTATCAGTAATGGGTTGGAATTGCCAGACGGGGGATAGGGGTTCGTTTTGTTTTTTTCCTCAGGCGAGCTGATGCGGATAAATATCAAAGTGTCCCGCGAGACCCTGGTTCTGTGTTAGTGAGACGTTGTTATGTTGGTGGGGAAGAAGCCCCGACGTTAGCTCCCTCAGCAGCAGCACTAGCGGAGGCCTCATATTTGGGATACAGAGCTTGCGGTGGCCAAGACTCTCACACGTCTGCCTCAAGCTGGTTGGCATTCCAGAGGGATTAGTTTAGTCCAGTTGCCCCTGTTCATTACAGAAATTGACATTTTGGGAATTATCTTTTTTTGCTTTGTTGCTGTCTGTTCACTATAAGGCTAGGGCCGGGCGATAATTCAATCGGATGTTTCATCGTCAATGAAATCATGTTGTGCTAATGGGAACAACCCAGTGTCGTTAACTCAAACTATTGGCAACATGTAAACAGCGTCTACCTGATAAGGTTTTTTATATTCTTTACTATTTGTGACACATGTTCTTAATCAAAGGTCTAGGGAGCATTATTAAGCTAGATCTTGAGGTGAGGTTGCAGATTTATGGGAAAACACACCAAAATACTGAGTGTCCCTATCTGGAGTCGGTGTTTGTTTTATCCGTTCTGACCTACTGTGTCAGGTTCTTGTGACGGGGTTAGGCTCAGCCGCAGAGTGACAGGCTGGACGCAATATAAATAACAAAAAAGCACTCTTTAATGAGGCAAAACAGTTTTCAAAAAAACAAGGCCCAAAAGGGGCAGGCAGAGAATCCAGGTTTGGGGCAGGCAGGGTCAACAGGCAGAACCAGGACAGGACGACGGGAAAAGGACTCGGAACCAGAGACGACAATCCGACAACAGACAAGGGAAAGACTGACACAATATATAGGGGGGAAACACAGGTGTACGACATCAGACTAACGAGACAAGAGTGGCTGAGGCCAGGTGCAGGGAATTAAACAATTAAGACAGAGAAGACACAGAGGAGACACAGAACACAGGAGAAACAGAACATGCTGTTACAACTGTAGAAACATGGCTCTGTATGTGGGGATACAAAGCTTATTCTCAGGTAACGAGCACATACATGTTATTTTCAGGTGAATATACACCAAAGAACACACACATATATATATATATATATATATATAAATATATATGTTAATATTATATTGCATTCTTCTTATTAGATCCCCTTAAATGCTCCCCCATGTACCTTTTAAATGAATGAAGATTTAGTACTTTTCAATTGTCATGTATTTAATTTGTATACTAAATAGGTTATTACCATGTGGTAATTTCATATAGACCATTTATTTAATTAATTAACAGAAAACATTCTATGTTTTGATATATATTGTCATCAAGATACAAAATTACTTTAAACGGGAGAGGAGATTTGGGCCATATGGCCCCGCCCTATTGCACCCTGCAGCCAGTGAAGTAATCCCGCCTCTCAGCCCGTCTTGTTTATTTAATCCGTAAAGTGTTGGGAGTGTCTGCCGGTTGCCTGGCAACCTCACGATGACCACGAGACTCCAGCAAGTCACTGCGTCTGGCCAAGAAATAGAAAACGCAACTCCCCTGTAAAAACCACACGCTTCAGTTTTTGTTTTGGATTGAATCCAGTTGATCATAAACATCTGTAAACGGAGTACATATGTAATACCCAGAGAGAAATAATCTCCCTATTTGAGCTTAAACAATCATACAGAGGAATTGGGAAGAGCGTCAAACTAATATTTATGTCTGGTGACTCAATTAATGAAATACTCTTCATCTGCCGCAACTATTTTGATATTTAGTATACAACATCTTTGGCTTTTTGACAAAATACGACATGTGAAGATGGCACCTTGGATTTCGTGACACTCGGATCGACACTCCTTGCTCTATCTCCTCATGTCTTAGATTGGATGATTAATCGATTGATTGATTGATAAACAACAGATTCATGAACAACAACAATAATGATAAGTTGCGGCGTGATCATATCATCACAGAATGACTCGGGGCTTTTAACATTGGTGGATCACTACGACTTGCAATCCCCAATATGAAGGACGACCTTAGCAGCCCCGTCACTCTCCAAAGGCTTTTCGTCTCAAGAATCTTCAACCCGTGCTCTTTGCGTTAAAACACTTAGAAAACAATTAAGCTAACCGATGAAGGGGGATTTATTTTTTCATCAGAATAATGAGAAAGAAACCTCAGCGAGGCCCAGAAGGGACGGGTAATTGGTTTAGGACACGGCGCTCTGGAGCTCTAACCTCAGAGAGAGAGGCTGGACCGTTAGTTTTAAGGGAGTCTGTTGGTGAGTGTAGTTAGCCCGAGCTTTAGTTCATGGATGACGAGGTCCGTACGATATGGACTCGCGACGGGGATTAACTGTTAGCCGGCCTGTTTGTCAAAGACAGGACGTCGCCTGCTCTGCTCACTTCATTTAGCCTCCCAGGGAACTCCTGCTCCGCTCTTATCCACCAACCACAGCTGCTGCACTCATTTGAACCGCCTGTACCTTTGTTCATTGTATAAGTGTGTGTGTGTGTGTGTGTGTGTGTGTGTAAAGTACATGGGGCTCAGGTTACTCATTTCTCTCGGCCACAGGACTCGCTCCGTGTCTCACAATTTAGCAGAAGAGAAGAGCGGCGCAACGGAGGCAAGCAGGCGGACTATTTATAGATCACTTCTGGCCTACTTGGCAACAGGAAGGAGATGAAGACAAGGAAAGGAACTATGGAGGCCAAGGAGGGACAAAATAGAAAATAGAACGCTCAAATTGGAGCAAAACCACTCCGGGCTGCTCGGGCCGGGCGGAGAGGATGTGAGTTTCACTTCTGGGACCTCGGAGGCTGAAACTTTCTATTGGGACACTTTTTGCACGAGGACGTAATCTCAGACGTCGTCATTCCAAACAAGGCCGCGAGGAATTTCTGTCTGTTTGCTGAAGATGACGTGAAGCACAAAGCAACCACTGTACAGCAGCGTTACCACTGTGGGTTGTTTCCCCTGAAGATTAAAACACAAATAATACTAAAGGGTTCGCACAAAGTTTCAACGGTCATGTTTTTAAAGGTTAGGAATGTAATTTTAATACACTCCTTTTAAAGCGAGATTTTCACCACGATCGGGTGTTTCATCGACATGGGTCCCAAGACTGGATCGCGACCTTTGTGGTTCGGAGGACAAAGAAACAACCAACAAGTCACATAAACTAAAATTCCTTTAAATCTGTAAACGATCGTCATATTGTGTCATTGTATTGTATCATATCATGATCAAAACATAAAATAAGAGACAATATACACTACCGTTCAAAAGTTTGGGGTCATCCAGACAATTTTGTGTCTTCCATGAAAACTCACTTTTATTTATCAAATGAATTGAAAATTGAATAGAAAATATAGTCAAGACATTGACAAGGTTAGAAATAATGATTAATATTTGAAGTATTAATTTTGTTCTTCAAACTTCAAGCTCAAAGGAAGGCCAGTTGTATAGCTTATATCACCAGCATAACTGTTTTCAGCTGTGCTAACATAATTGCACAAGGGTTTTCTAATCAGACATTAGTCTTCTAAGGCGATTAGCAAACACAATGTACCATTAGAACACTGGAGTGATCGTTGATGGAAATGGGCCTCTATACACCTATGGAGATATTTCATTAGAAACCAGACGTTTCCACCTAGAATAGTCATTTACCACATTAACAATGTAGAGAGTGTATTTTTGATTAATGTTATCTTTATTGAAAAAACAGTGCTTTTCTTTGAAAAATACAGACATTTCTAAGTGACCCCAAACTTTTGAACGCTAGTGTATTTTGATTCCTGTGGGGACAAAGTGAATCATTCTCGAAACATTCTTGTGGTAAGAATTACGTTTTTGAGACTCTTGGAACTTTTGCTTTTCAGGAGCTTGAAGGAGTTTGAGGGAGCTTGAGAAGTGCTTGAGAAGCGCTTTCATTGACCCCTGAATACCAATGGAGCTCATGCTCTGCTGTGCAGGGACTCGCACGGTCACCGACTCCGTGTGTGTCTGTCTCAATCAGCCACGAGGTGTTCGTTAAACTTCATCACTGCGTCCCTCGTATCACGTTTGGATTCGGCCTGAAATGTGTGTATACGTTCATGTTCTTAAACGGTGTGTGTTGTGGTCTCAAGAGAAACTGAGCGCGCTCTTTCTGGTCTCTTTGAAGTCATCGAGCATCACTCTGTGGTTGATTTGACTTTATAGTAATTTTGCATCTCTTTATGGTTGCTTTGGTCTTTTTATAGTCATTTTGCATCTATTTGAGGTTGTTTTGTGTCTCTGTGTAGTTGGTTTGCATCTATTTGAGGTTGTTTTGTGTCTCTTTGTAGTCATTGTGCATCTTTTGAGGTTGTTTTGTGTCTCTTTGTAGTCCTTTTGCATCTATTTGAGGTCGTTTTGTGTCTCTTTGTAGTCATTTTGCATCTTTTTGAGGTTATTTTGTGTCTCTGTAGTTGTATTGCATCTATTTGAGTTTTTCTTGTGTCTCTTTGGAGTCGTTTTGCATCTATTTGAGGTTGTTTTGTGTCTCTTTATAGTCATTTCGCATTTCTTTGTTGTTGCTTTGATCTTTTTATAGTAATTCTGAATGTATTTGAGGTTGTTTTGTGTCTCTTTGTAGTCATTTCGCATCTCTTTAAGGTTGTTTGGCACCTTTTCTCAAACCTTGTGAGTCTCTTTGCAGCTGTTTTGCATCTATCTGTAGCTGTTTTGGTCTCTTTGTTGTCTTTTCGTGTATCCTTTTAGTTGTTTTATGTTTCTTTGTTGTCATTTTGAGTGTCTTTGGGCACTTTGGACCCCCGGGCTTGTGCCCGGTAGGCCCGTTCAGCAATCCATCCACGACTCTTAAGCTTCCGCTTTTCTTCTGTAGCCGGCGTGTTGAAATGAGGGGATGACTTCATCCGCCATGCTGCTGTTTTTCAGTCCCACTTTGATTATAGTCGCGGGGAAGCAGCAAAAAGCCCTTATAGGGAAGTGAGTATTTAGGTATTTCACCTTAATCCACCACAGGAATTTCATCTTCAGGCCGTACTTGAGGAAAGAGAAGCAGGGAATTAGTGTAGGTAGACAGCTGTGTCAGAATGTGCAGTGTGCCTTCTTCCTGTTGTGTTTTTTCCAATAGTGATCAATTATGTCCAAACAGGCAAACACTAATGACCTTTACGGGAACATTTGGTTTGACACGGGCCTAATTTGAATCGCAAGTGCTTCATTATACTGAACTTAAAGTAGTCTTTACTTTCTTTTCGATGGATCCACTTGAATTCCATCAGGGATCTTCTGTAAGTCGCCTTTTATTGAAGGGCCACTCCACTTGAGTACTGCTCAGATTGAGAAAACAGTTACAGAATAACATTTGATGTGGCTTCATAGAGAGCTTTTAAAAATGTAAGACAATGAACAAAGGGACATCTCTTAAATAATCCCCATTTGACATAACTGGGGTGAAAGGGTGTCATGAGAGATGCTATCAAGTTGCATTATGGGAAGTGTAGGCTTTTTTTGGAGCTTGACATGTAGGGATATCTCACCCAGTGATACAACACACTCCTAAACATAACTACACCGTAAAAACAAAACAAAGAACACACATTTTCTCTCTTGCGTCTCGTGGTATTTATCAAGGCAGATCATTTCGATTCAGTCGGGTTTTGAGATACTGTTTCTGTATCTGCTCTGCGGTTTATGCTCCTGCAACTAATTTGACAGTAATTTAATTTATGTTGCAATAATTAGATTTAATGACACTTTTCATCAGTATGTCTTTCCAGAAACACGGTCATAATTTCCCAGGAATCACATTGGGACTAATAGTAAAATAGAAACTAAGGCTAAAACCTTTTTTTTAGCAATAGATCTATTACTTGTTTTCTCAATGAATCGTGTATTCATTCAGCAAAAAGGATCCCCATTAGCTGGTGTTACTGTTAATGGCACCAGCTAATCTTCCAAGGGATCGACAGCCATACACCGTAATCATTTTACACTTTGAACGCCATCACACTTGCTTTACGCTTTGTTGAGCTTCCGATATGTTCACCTCTAATTGTGTTTTATGCAGAAAACGGCAGTTCCCATTCATTCCTCGCACAGTAACTTACATCATCTTTAATTAAGTAGGCTTATGAATTAGCCTTGAGGGCCATCGCTGGGGAACGAGAGCAAACCATTTACACACTACCAACACCAGACTATCGATCACCTGCTTGAATAATTCATTCGTAAATGGTATTTGAATGAGGACTTGCTGTTGGATGGACGTGCGCGTAAAGAGGGGAGCTGTTCCAATGATTGATGGTGTGATGAACAACTGTTTTTGGGAGAGGGAACATGGTTTGGTGTTCATCTGCTGCTCTCGGGAAGTCATTTGACTGCGTAAACACTTGGGATTAGTGGACTTAATTCTATTGTCGAAGAATGCATCTGAGCTTAAAGTGAGTTACTCTGCATGTGGCCTTCGTTTGTTCCTATAGGGCGGTGTAAGACTACTCCTGCAGCTCCTTCCTGGGCAATTTGTAGTTTCCTCAGCACACTTTATTTCATGCAAAAGACCATTCTGCTTTTAATCGTGAATCACTTTTTTTTCCATTTGTGTTCCCCCTCTCTTGTTCATCTGTGGAGGCAGAAACCTCCGACAAAGATATGACAAGACCGTAGCGAGTAATTCTACTGGGGTAATTGAGAAGATATGTTTGGGTGGACCGAGCCTGTAAGAACTCCTGAAGTGAAGGCTCTGCATGTGCGCCTGCTTCATCCGCTGTGGCATGCCAGTGAGTGTGTATACAGCGCGTAGCCTGTGCTAGCAGTGTTTTCTGTGTTTAAGTTGACACAGCTGGTGGGCAGGATGTCAGCTTCGGGCCCCTGTCTCTGTTTGTAATTCTCCCCTCAGAGAGCAGCCTTCCTTCGCTATAAATAGACTCTACATGTGTGCGTGTGTGTGTGTGTGTGTGTGCCCCAGCTCTCCTCTGTGTGCCCAGAGAGAATTATGTTCCTCCACATCGCATTTCCATCCGTGTGTGTGTGTGTGTGTGTGTGTGTGTGCCTGTATGTTTTATCTTTTCCATGTCCACTGTTCCATGTCTCACAGTATTTGCTCTGTATGCCCATTGTGTGCTTTGTGTGTGTTAATGCGTGCAAGATGATGGTGGTCGTAATGATGATGAGTGTGTGTACTGTGTCGCCCATGGAAAGATGCATGGTTTGATTTGATGGGACTCTCACACACGCACACACACACACACACGCACACACACACACTGGCTCTATAGGAGAGAGGAATATCTATTTCTTTGTGACGTCTTTCTGTTTTTCCGTCATTCTTTTAAAGCGTCAATCTCTAATATTTTCATTTAAATAAATGTCGGTAAATTCCCCAGCGGTTCCCACGGAAACAAATTGCTGCAGACGCGTACTAAGATTCCACATACTTTTGTTTGAGTGAACAGAAGGTATGGACTATTCCTTTGAATCGAGAAAGGTGGAATCTTACACTTACACTTACATACAAGCGTTATTGTCGTCGGAGAGCTTTCTGCCACCAGTGCATTGCTTTGTGGGATATTCACGCTGACGCAGTGTTTGCACACTGTAATATTTCACCAGAAATAGTGGGCATTTTTTGTTCCATACTCAGGGTTTGGACAGAGTGAAACTAGAACCCGAAGCACAACTACATTCTTTTCACTCAAGTATAAAGTCTAAGTCATGACTGTCTCTCCCCCTGTGGCAACTATACAGCGTTTTTCTCCTCCTCCGCTCCCTCCTCCGCTCCCTCCTCCTCGCCCTCCTCCTCTCCCTTGCTTTCAAAACGACCACGGACGTTGGACGTTCATGAAGTAATTACGTGATGACCCGAGTCTGTTTTTAGACTGTCAAACTTGCATTGGTAGAAGACAGAGGAGACAGAGGAGTACTTTCTCCAGACGTCTCCTCACGCTCCGCTGCCACAAGGAGAGATACAGGAGAACATTCCTGCCGACGGCTATGAGGCTCTACAACAGTTCACCTCTTGCCAGATCACCCTAACCCTTCTTATATTTTGTGTTTTGGTTTTTTATTCTTGTGTGTTGCTGCTACTGACTCGACAAATTTCCCCTTGGGGATTAATAAAGTATATATCTATCTATCTATCTATCTTAGTCGAGTTCCTCCGAGTTCAACAGATGGCCGAGGCAGCAGAAGCAGTCAATGGGACGTCGTCCTCGCCCTCCCCCCATACCTCTTTTTCGCTTTTCTTTTTCTTTTTTCTTTCTCTCTCTCTACTTCTACATCCATCGTTCTTTTTTTAAATTTTCTCTCTCTCTCTCTGGCCCATGCAACGGGGGTTGAGTAAGAGTGATGTGTGTTTATAGCTCTTCAGAGGTGTGTGTGTGTGTGTTCTCCTTTCTTCTCCACTCTTTGGCCTGTTCCTTTTCTCCCATGCATGAATTTACTGCTCAGATACACATACACACACGTGCGTATAAACAGTACACCCTTTTTTTTGTTTTATCTTAACAGTTTCCTGTCGATAAAACCAAGAGGGTGGTCTGCATCTGATGCAGCGCCCCAGTCGGACGCTTTGTGTTCTTTTGTGATGGAACTTTTTCACCGATACCATAAAAGTTTGACAATCTGTTCCTTGTGTCTCTTCTCCCTCCAGACGAGTATAAAGGAGGGACTGTTGCTGAAACAGACCAGCTCGTTCCAGAGGTGGAAAAAGCGCTACTTCAAACTGAGAGGCCGAACGCTCTACTACGCCAAAGACGCCAAGGTAAGCTTCCTTATTTTGGAAATACGTGCTTATTAGCGTCAGATGAGGTTGACGCCCCTCATGTACGTACAGTAAAAGGCTCTTTTGAAGTTTGTTCACAATGACGCCGCAGTTTGGCCACGTCGGTACCGAGTACGTTAGCATGCCACGCTATGTCACAGATTTGTCACGGGGTGAGGCTCAGGTGCAGAAGAACAGGCTGGACTCCAGGTTTAAAGCGAAACAAAAGACTTTACTCCAAGAAAAGGTATAACATAAGAACTCTGGCTCGAAAGCGGCTACAAAAAAACTAGGAATCACCATCGAACAAAGACTGGGAATGAGAGATCAAAACAGAGACACTATGAGACAGATAAAGACAACAAACCACCAGAAGACAAGGGAAAGACTTGCACAATATATAGGGGGGAAAAACACAGGTGTACGGCATGAGACACTAACGAGACAAGGGTGGCTGAGGGCAGGTGAAGGTAATTAACCAATCAAGGAGACACAGAGAAGACACAGAACAGGGCGTTATAAACTATGCAAGAACTTGCAAATACAAGCGAAACAAATTGACTCTCCAGGTCCAATACATGAACAATTGAAATTCTGTAGAATTTGCCGGTTGGAATGTCGATCCAGAGAACCGAACGTGCAGAAACCAGACGCTGTGATGGCTGTAACCGCGTTAATTCAATGTTTAAAGCTTGCTGACGCGCCTGGATGGTTCTTCCGTTGCCAACACGTGCACCCATAGTTTTTATATAGCCAGCCGCCAGTTAGCTTAGCTTAGCTTAGCACAAAGGAACAGGGGGAAGCTGCTGGCTCTGTGCAAATATTTTAAAGCCCCGGTGAAGCTCACTTAGTAACACGCCACATCTTATTTGTTTCATACGGTCAGTTTTTTCACCAGTAACTTCCTGCAGCATCTGCTTGTTTCCTAGCAACTGATCTGGTGATATGATGTTTTAATTAGTGGGCTTTAGAGTTGCTGGTATTTTGTCACCTTTGACCAGAGTAGCTGTTCGCAGTTCGCATGAGTTTTATGAAATATCTAAAGTATTTTAAGGACATTTTTGTTTTGGACTTTTTACTCTTAATCTCTTTCCCCTTTTGCTTCTAATCTTCTCATCTTCCTGGTCTTGAACATGTGTGTATGTGTATGTGTATGTGCACGCGCGCCAGTCTGGCAGTGCCCTGGCACACTGGCAGGAGCGGGCGCTGCGCAGAGTGTCCCGGAGTCGCGTGTGCTGGAGAGTTCTGTCCGTGTGCTGGACGGGCGCGCGACACTCCCCTCCACCTCTGGGTGCCAGCGGATCTGAGGAAGGCCTAGTGAGAATTCGGGTCAGCACAGCACAGCCAGGGTCCAGACCAGCAGCAGCAGCTTAACCATTCACCTGTACATGGTGGTGCTGCATTCATGTCATATGGAGCAACTGGGTCAAGTCAAAAATATAACTTTTAGGGGCGGGGAAGACATTTTGAAGGTGAATTAAAGGAAAGGAAACCCTTCCAACAATGTTCACTCATCCAAACGTTTTGGACGGATTGTCCAGCGTCACCATATGACATCGATGCACTGTATATAGTCTGGAAACAACCGATAGAACACACTGTGTGTTGCTTGTCCTGCCCGTGCAGCTTAAAGTCTCTTGATGGCCATGCTGGAAGAAGGAAAAAAAGTATATATATATATGTATATATATACACGTTGTGAGGATGAGTCATTTGTGACTGGAGCCTTACAAGTGAGCGTGTTCTCTCGGTCTTGGCCAGACGGAGACGTTTGCCTCGATAGATAAGTGCCCATTCCCTACACGTCCGCCCACTCTGGTGTCTCCGAGGTGGCCTGGCTGGCCGCGCCGCTCTGTGCTGAGGAAGCCTGACCTCCTCGTCGATCCATCAGGGAGGCTACATCTCAGCACTGCAGCTCGTCCTATCGGCTCCTCTCGCCTCTCTCACCTAGAAATCAACGGTAAACAACACGTTCAGGCCTTGTCGAGGGGGGGGGGGGGGGTGAAGCGAAAGGAGAGAGAACTCTGAGGAGACAGGAGACCTGTTGAGATGTAGCCTCTGAGCGGAGCTCTGGATCTATGGGTAACCCAGGGTCTAGGCGCTCGTCTTTGTTCCCTGTCAGCTTTCATTATCGCTTCCCTCAAGACAGTGGAGCATGTTGTGTACCACACACACACACACACACACACACAGTGTGTCTGTGTCAGGGCCAGTGGTGTGGTGAGTGAGTTAGAGGGAGAAGAAGTGTGTAAAAGGAACCGAAGAAAAGTTATCGCCCACATACATATGCACATGTGATGCAATGGTAGAGCTGCCAAGAGCGCCATGACAAAGGAGATGGTGTGTGTGTGTGGGGGTGTGTGTGTGTTGGCATGTCGTTCATACTTAGGCCCTCTTGACTGACACTCCATGCTCACATTCGCACGCACTTGAAGGCATATGTGGAAGTGCTGAGACACATGCTCCCTCCACGCACACACACACACACACACACACACACACACACACATACACACACACAGTAAGCGTTGGCTGGTGTCCCTCTCCCGCCAGTCATGGGGAGAGTTTTGTTAACTGGGCATTTCCTCTGACAGCTGCAGTAGCTCACTCCTCTCACACACACACACACACACACAGAGTCAGAGGGCATTCCTTTGACAGCATCGTTTCTCTTTTGGCCCGTGGTCCTTTAAGAGCCCAGCTGTGTGCCTTACGCATCCCGGCCCTGTTAGGATATCGTGTTCCTGTTTGTCGTCTCCTCTCCTCCCCGTCTTGTCTGCTTCGAGTCCGCTCCACATAGAAACGCCATGAAAGCACATCGGCCTTCACCGTCCTGTGAGTCGCACGACTCTCATCGAGGTACAGCGTCAAAACAAAGGGAACGGCGGAGGGAAATTCTCACAACGGCGTCGGTTTACAGTGGAGCGCCGTTGTGATGGAACAAATGGTGTTATCCCTACGGGGGACAGTAGAAGCTGGACTCATTGTTCTTGACCAGCGCCATCGGCTTTCCCTCCACTCTTGATTAAGCCCTTAACATCATCCACTTCAATCAAATCAAATATGAATTGATTCCAGCCGATGAAACCACTTTTTCAAGTTCAGATCCCCGTCATAAAACATAACCTATGGTCTACCAAGTTTAAATTGGTTAATTGGTTTAAATATAACGTAAATAACTGCCGTTTCCTTTATTTTTTACTCCATTTTAGGGTATGTATTAGAGGTATTTGGGAAGTTGTGTATTATTTGAATATAGTTGGTTACATATTTGATATCAGAATCATATTTCTCATGATCACTCAGCCGCTTCCATTCAGTCCTGAGAGGCTCCACCTCTTCATCTAAGGCCTGCTTCGCTGCGGTCACGGCGGTCACAGCCAATCACAGTTCACCTCATGGCCTAGTGTGCGTGACAATAAGCTAAGTTCAAACCTCTGTTCCCAAAAAAACATTGTCCGAAAGGCTAATTCTCCTGCTCTCTTTTGTTCCCTCCCCCTCATCTCCTCTCCTCTGCAGTCCCTTATCTTCGACGAGGTGGACCTGTCGGATGCCAGCGTTGCAGAGTCCAGCACAAAGAATGTCAACAACAGCTTCACCGTGAGTGCATCTCGCAGTCTTCCCATCCAAACACTGACGCGACGTGCCGAGCGGGGAGAGGGGGCCGTGGTCTCCATCCCCGTAGTGCAGAGCCACGATGGATATATTCAGAGGATTCTTTTTTATTTTCACTTCATTGTTGTATGTTGCAGTTGGTTGAAGGGCTTTACAGAAACAATTGTTTACATGCCTATGTGTGAGGCAACAATTACATTTTTTTCTGGTGGTACCTTGACCCTCCTGTTACCTCTCGGGTCAATTTGACCCCATTCAATGTTTAATGTCGGTGTTCTTTGGGGTCAATTTGACACCAGGCTGTTTTTCACTGTCAAACATAAAAGAAATATAAACTTTTTAATATATTTAAAGGGCTATTTAGGTAGTCAACAAACAAACATAAAGTACCTCACACTTAAACTTGGAAAACAATATTAATTCTAATAATTTTCTGGAGGTTTTAATTGCTGGGGTCAAATTGACCCCGAGGGTAAAATATGTTAGTAAATGTGAAGGTAACAGGCGGGTTAAAGAAATGATTTCACCATTTTAGGAAAATAAGCTTGTTTTCTTTCTGGGGGCGGAGACGGTTCGATGATCCTTACCGGCCGGATGTCTGACTGTTACCCTCCGATGATTTACTCACACGTTTGCCAGCAGAACAACAAAGCGGCGTTGCGGCAAATGCTCGATCCCGGGAAAAGAATGAGCTGCGTGAGCCTGTGTGTGGGGGAGGGGGAGGAAAATGAGCGTGGGTATAATAAGCAACGAGGACAAAAACAGACAGTGAGAGAGAGAGAGAGAGAGAGTGGTGCCCTGTCCTCTCTATAAATGTCTCTCCCCGGGTGTTGCTATAAAAAGAAACAAGGAGGGGGAGGAGGTAGGCAGCAGAACGGAGCCCGGAGGAGAGCACGCCGCTATTTTTAGCAGCGCCTTGAAACGCTTCACTGAGTCCCTGGGATGGCTTAGCGTCTGCCATATTCATCAATAAGATTACAGTGGGCCTGCTGCATGTGTCTGCAGCATGTTCGTGCAGCCGTGACTGTGGTGTGTGTGTGTGTGTTTTGCCAGGTTTATTAAACATGCCGAGATAAAGGTTTAGAGGGGATCTCCGTGTCCCTTCGTGAGCATCAGCATCCCACTAAGATGGTGAGAGAAAGTGGGCTAGGAGGGAGACGAGGGGGTGAGTAAGGAGGGAAAGACAACGGCACAAAAAGGGAAGTAAAGACAAAATGCGGTGGAGAGAATGCTGTATACGGACGACGTGAGGTATGAAGTATGAAGGGCACGACAAAAGTAGAGCACGTTGAATGAATGGTTGATGGGGGAATGACTGCAGAGCAGTTTAAGATGGCGAAGGGGGCAAGGTAGAGCAGTGGAGGAAATCCTGGAGTGACGTCACACCGTCGTTGACTGCGTTATACATGCTCCCCCCGGGGGGCAAAAGAGGAGGAGATAGAGAGAGAGAGCAGCAAGAAGCGAGGGAGAGGGAAGTCAGATGCATAGGGAACGAGGGAGAGATGGACAGGAAATGAAGACAGGACGGCGGCACTGAGCGAGGGGGAACGGTTGAAACCTGAAGGTAACGCGACGCGCTGAGCGACGGATCACCGGCAACGCCGACACACACACACACACACATTCAAAATCTGTGTGATGCATCGACCCAGACAGTCACGTACACCGGCAGGGGGAGACCGGGCTTTGTGATCACAACAGAGAGGGAGAGAGAGAGACCACTGCAGAGGTCGCGTTGTAGGGCTTGGCTGTGGCTGTGCAGCCATCACCGGTCTCTCTGCCTCTCGCTGTGTCTGCCCGTCTGTCTGCCCGTCTGTCTGCGCATCTGTCTGCCCGTCTGTCTGCCCGTCTGTCTGCCCGTCTGTCTGCCCGTCTGTCTGCGTGTCTGTCTGCCCGTCTGTCTGCGTGTCTGTCTGCCCGTCTGTCTGCGTGTCGGTCGGCCCGCTGAGGATGAGTGATGCTGCCGGCCTCTTCGATGCAGGTCGGTGCTACTCGGTCGGCGGGTTGGAGTCGTGCCGGAGCTGAGATTGTTGTTTGTGCTTGTCCGTGTTGCAGCTCTGCAGCTCGGTGTGTGTAGTGTGCATGCAGGTGTTTATTACCTTCGCATTGAAAATGCGGAAGGTTATGTTTTGATCGCCGTGTATTTATTTATTTATTTGTATGCGTGTTACTCTCATAACTCAAAAAGTATACAACCGAATCACATGAAATTTGGTGGGATGATTGGTTATTATCCGGGGACCATTTGATTAGATTTTGGGATCGATCGGGTCAAAGGTCAAGGTCATGAAAAGGTTCAACATCTTCTTTTTACCATAGCGTGGTCAATTTTTATCCAATTGGCATGCAACTAATGCTAAAATGTTCATAATTCAATGCCCAATCATGTGATATGCGAAGGTATGCGCTCTACCGAGTGCCCGTTCTAGTTACAGAGTGTGTTGCTAAGGAGGGGGGGGGGGGGCAGGCAGGCAATCAGCAACATAGGAAATACTTAAATGTCACTTGTACTGATTAGAGCAGTTATTCTTAAAGTGTAGGGGAAAGTTTTCATCTTTGTTCATTGGAATTATCTTTATTTATATTTACATATATATATATATTATTTTTTAATAGTTCGACAAATATTTATATTATTAATATCTAGAGTATAATAGTTCATAGACTATGTAAAAATCCCTGAAAGAAATAATCTACAAACCGGTTTTGTTTTCATGTATTTCTGATGCGTCTACATTATTACGATTCCAAATATGTTATTTAACAGGCTACATTAAATTATTCAAACCGTATGGGGTCCCCGGTATATTCTCAAATTTTTTGGCTGAAAATAAATTGTGACCCTCTCGATTAGAGAAGGTAATAATTTCACTCCTTTTCTCCAGCGTGTACACATGCAAACTACTGTTTTTTATTTTTTTAAATGTATTTATTAATTTAACAGGAGGAATAAAGATATACATTGTTGTATAAGATTAATAAATGCAACCGGAGTGTAATGTTGAAAGGATCTTTTTAATTTCCAGCATAAAGCTGCTGAACAAACATGGATGAAAACAACTGTGCATGTGGCCGTGCGTGTGTAGAGGCGTGCATGTATTATTCATGACTGCGTTGGCACATCGATGGGAAAGTATATATGTGTGTGTGTGAGATAAACTGCAGCGTTCGGCGTTCACATCTAGAGCTACTGTCTCATCGTGCATGTTGAAAAGGAGGCTGCGAGATTATATGATGAGTCGGTGGCGCCAGGGAGCACCTTGAGGTCCACGTGAGGGAGGGAGAGCTCAGGCCAAACCAGGAACTTGTTACAGACTCTCTGCAGGGACGCCGACTCGCTTGGATTGGCTCGCTGATAACTGTCCACTTGAAATCCACGAGTAGGAAAACTCGAGGAAACTCAAATCGTGGACAACCGGCGCTCCGACTTGCCGTCGTGTGCTTGACGAGAGGAGCGTCTGTCAGGAGGAGAGCAGCTGTGACGGCTCTCCGTCACCGCGGCCTCCACCTCCACCAAGTCCCATTGGGATGCTGGATCTGGGCACCGCCGTCACCAACCCTGTGTGTGTGTGTGTGTTTGTGCGAGTGCATGTGTGTTTCTGTTTGTGTGTGTAAACAGTGATGGGTGTCCCTCATTATCAGTTAATCTTTTGGCGGTTTGCCTCCACCAAAAATAAGCGCTCATGAGGCTTATAATTACATGTTCTCGTCATTGAGAGAAGAGGATGTTGATCAAAGAGGCCACTTGTCATTACACACACACACACACACACACACACATCTGATATATTCAGCTCTGAAGGTCAGTCATCATGGGAGGTTTTCCACGCTTGAGGGATGCCTAGAGCCATTTTTGGAAACAGCCGTTCCTGTTTCCCCTAGCAACCAATCTTATCACTAACCTGTTCCAGACACAAGACACACACACACACACACATAGAAAATCACACGCGCATGGCCAGCAGAGAGGCATGGTGATCTATGTCCAAAGGGATCAATTTGCCAATGTGTGTACACACACACACACACACACACACACAGTAATCCATGCTGTTCCTGGTGGAAATCTGTATTGTGATTAACGGCTGAGAAAAAACATACAATTCTCTGAAGAGAGAGAAAGAGGGGGAGAACAGCATATATCCTCTTCTCGTAGGCCTATATTCGGAAAGAATACACACACACACACACACACATATATTTTCTTGCCACACACTTTCAGTAATTTGGGAGTTGTTGTGTCTGCTTTCTAAAGAATATGGAGGAAAGATGCTAACGTGATTAGCTTTAATATCGAGAGGAGGGCGAGGAGAGGGTGATAATCACACCCACAAAAACACAGCGTTCATCTCGACTTTATGGAGAGATTCAGTTCTGAGGCGGAACCAGATATTGATTAGAGGTCTTTGGAATGGATTGATTAAGGTGATTCATCTGGGACTGGGTTGTCAGGTGGGTGCTCAAGATACTCCATACAGAAAATACACGAGTAAAAAAAGAGAATAACAGTCACACCACATTGTCTACTTTCTGTCATTGACAGTTTGTTATACTCGGTGCTACAAACACAGAACGTGTTGCATTTCCCCAAACTACGATCAACGGATGCTCTTTTCATTGTGCGGGGAACGAATGCTGCAGTCAACAAAACTGCTGGTCAGCGTTCCTCCCGATGAGATTCCCACAGAGACGCCTCGCTCAGCCTCACCAGCTGTAACCAGATTCTGACCTTCTCGTGGGGAAATGCACATTTTCCATCTCGTCTTCTCGCTCTCCAAACGGGAGATTAATCTGTGACGGCGGCAGCTGGTCGTCGCACATTTGATCGTTTATGCAGAAAATGTATTTGATCGTTACAAAATGCCCTTTTTTCACACAAACGGCCGACGAGGGAGGCGTGTGACTCGCGTCGATGTAAAATCCGAGGTGTAAAGAAAACGGAAACCCGGGCCATTTAAATCCGTAACGTGTGATCAGAGGCCGTTTACCTCCCCCAAAAATGATTGACGGGCCATTCAATATACAGAGGTTACACCCACACTTATAAACAGCAAAAATCTAATTAATATCAGAGGAATCGTCACAATCAATGTGAAGACAAAACAATTTTTTAAAATCTTTAAAATGCTGTTTGGGAAACTTTGCCTGGTGGCATCATGTGGCTGTAAACCGGACGGTTGTCCCGGTAACAGTGACCTTCATGCAGAGATTTCTTTCAGCAGATATCCTAATGCCCCAACGTGCACGATACACTCTTGCACACACACACACACACACACACACACACATACACACATACACACAGACACACACACATGGTGTTTGTTGTGCACCTGCTGTTTTCCACACCTTGTCGGAGCCTCAGGTGCTGCTGCTCTCAACAGGCAGAACAGAATAGAGAGAGAGAGAGAGAGGGACGCGGGGGAGAATCTCCCTCTGAAGATTTACTTTGTCACCGAATCCTTCACAGGGAGGAGAATCTGATTTCCTTTGCCCTCGTTCACTCCGTTTGTCGTGGACTAATGGCGCTGCGTTCGGTCCACAGGATGTGTGGATCGCACAGTCTGACATTTATCCAATTATCGCCAAAATGGGTGTAATTGAAGAATAGAACAAAGCACCAATATATGGCTTCAAATGACGGTGGATAAAAGGCCCGGAACAGCGTGGCGAAAAAAAATCAATATGCAATTTGTCGGAGAAGAAGAAGAAACACAACAAATAGTGTGCAGCACACAGTGATACGGACAATAAACAGACCGTTCCTCTCCCACAATTTCACATTGTCGTTCACAAAAGGGAATGCTAATTAAACCAATTTTCCCTTTTGCTGAGAGGACGACAGACGAAATATGGAAAGATTAATTTAGATTGAGGTGGAAAATAAACAAATACAATTAAAGGTACAGTGTGTGTGTGTAGCATATATTAGTTGACTTTAAATAGAACATGATATGAAGAAGTATGTTTTCTTTTGTGTATGAATAAAGTTATCCGAGAATGAGCCGTTTATGTCTACATATGGAGCGGTTCCTCTCCACGGAACTGGCCGCCACGCTTCTACAGTGGCCCAGAGGGGACAAACCAAACACTCGCTCTATAGGGGCCATTTGCGTTTTTCTCGTCGGCCCCCGCGGTTCTCCTTCGCACTTGGCACACGGATGCTAAATTGGTTGGAATCTCACCGCTAAATTCATCCTGCACACCAGACCAGTTTTGAACTTTTTAAAAATTCAGAGAGGAAATCTGTGTCGAAATAGCATTCATCGTGGAGGGGAGAGGAAGCATCAGCGTCACTGCTGGGAGATACATATTAAGTAGCGTGATATTGTCCTCTGTGTGTGTGTGTGTGTTGAGCCTCACCCCTCTCTCTCTCTGAGGTGAATCGAGATAACATAAGGGACACTTTGAGTTCCAAAGAGAGGGTGAGAAAGAAGAGACGAGGGCGCATAAATAGGTGATGGGGTGTTGAAAGGGCGCTGCATGTCGCTGGGGTTATCTACAGGGAGACTGCGCTTAAACACACATGCGCCACACTCGGACAGAGTGGGAGGATAGGAGCGGGGAGTCAGAAGGGGGTGGGGGTGAGGGGGCATCTTAGCCTGATTCTGAGGCCTGTCGGCACATATCTGGCTCAAAGCAACACAAAGAGCGAGAGGGGGGGGGGGGGGTAAATGCTCGAGCGAAGGAAAAAAATAACTCAAGAAGGTGTTAGGAGATGAGTGAGCAAGAGTTAATGAGAGAGCGGGAGGGAGGAAGAAAGAGGAAGGGAGGGGGCTTCTCATCTTCTCTCTCTCTCTCTCAAAGACAGAGCTGATCGCGCTCTCCTCTCAGTGGCACCGTTGGCTGAGGAGGAAGCCACTGGTGAAATTCATCTCTCTCTCTGTCTCTCTCTCTCTATTTTTTAGCGACAGTTAACCGTCTCACTCTCACCCGTGCACGCATCTCTCCCTCTCCATCCAGGTGATCACGCCGTTCCGTAGGCTCATCCTCTGCGCCGAGAACAGGAAAGAGATGGAGGACTGGATCAGTTCGCTGAAGTCCGTCCAGTCCAGAGAGCATTACGAGGTAAGAAGCCTTTTCCAAATCAACAGATCAGAGAGAGAGAGAGAGTGTGTGTGGTGGGGGAGGGTGCGAAAGACGGTGAGACACAAACAAAAATAAATCTGTTTTCGGGCATATTCTCATTTGGAGATTTTGCTTTCTTTATTTTTCCAAACAAATATTCCCACCTGAGGATGCTCCGATGAGTGACCGCATCCTTGTTAGTGTTGTCTGGCTCGTACAAAAGAAAGAAAGGGGAGGGGCCCCAGATCTGTGCGTGAAGAGTGGCGCGGACAGGAGTTGCAGAAGGCAACCGGGCATTAACAGGAAGTTGTTTTTGCAGAAGCAACACACTCTGACGTTGAGATTCAGAAGCCCTCAAAGCACCAGCGGACAGTCAGAGAGATAAAGTGAAGAACACACACACACGGTATCATCAGCATCCCAGGACGGGGAGCAGCAGCGCTGTTTAACGCTCCTCATCGAGGAAAACAGCAGTTGCTGCATTTTAATGGCTTTGATTTGGGGGGGAAATCTTATATAAGACCCCATCCCTCAAGCCCCTTCACTGCACTGCAGCAGCAGCAGCAGCAGCACGCCCCCGACCCTCTCAAAGCTCACCCGAGCCGAGGAGTCTTCACGTTTAATAACCGGGTCCTCCCGTGCAGCACTGCCATAAGCACCTGTTAGTAGTAGTAGTAGTAGGTTTATTGTCAATTTCTTCACATGTTAAGACATACAAAGGAATCGATAGGACGTTTCCCACTCTCCCACGGTGAAACATATAAAAGTGCACAGGCACAACAGATAAGACAAGACATTTCCTAATACTAAGTAAACATAAAGATTCACGTACAGTTGTTATAAATACTATATATATAAATACTATAAATACTATATATATATAAATACGTAATACAATTTTAAACAAGTGAATACAAGTGATTAAAGTGCAGAGTTTTGAGTGATTTTTTAGGGGGGTGGGGGGATTTTCAGCTACCTGTCAGACTGGAGGATATGGCTGGGGGGAGTGAGGGGAGAGAATTTAGCTTCCTGTTAGCGTCCCTACTTACGAAACGCCACCTGAACGCTGGCCAAACTACCGCGGCGGCGGGGCTCTCCCTACGCTCTAATGTATAGAAGCATCCAATTTCCCCCGAGCAGGTGCTGCTTTTGTAAAAATCATGGAGCGGCAGAGTCACACTAATGACTGTCGGCGAGCGGAGGGTTTTTTTATCCCGTGGAGTCCTGGCGCACGTCCCTCTTAATGCCAGACAGGTAGTGTCGTCACGGGGCTCCTTCATAGCATCAAGACCAGGCCCGGGGGGGGGGATTATTATCTCGAGGGAAAAGCTAATCCGCGGGGAAACCAACGGGCTGAATGTGTCTGCGTCCGCTCGTTCATATATTCTATTCTTTTCTTTTCAGTAACTGTAATATGCAGTTGTTTGCAATGAGGCCAACAGCGGGGATCAATGCGAATGGTTTTGCCCGGTCAGGCCAATAAAAAAACAACAACAACAACAACAAAGACTTAAGTTAATTGTCATGTTCAATCTTCTTTTCAAATTCGCCCATCGGAACACTCCTCATCGTGGACGGTGTGTTTGACCCCCACGTCGCAGGATTCACTGGCCTGACTCGGGCGAGCCCCGCGGTTGAGCCCCGCTGCACAGTCGACGTGTTCTGCTTTCTTGATGACGTGGTGCACTGTGCTTGCCTTTTCTGTGACTGTCATCCCAGCGCTGCCAACCTGTTTTAACCTCTCCTTTGCCAGACGGCACAGTTTAATGTGGAACATTTCTCGGGGATGCACAACTGGTACGCCTGCTCGCACGCCCGGCCTACCTTCTGCAACGTCTGCAAAGACAGCCTGTCCGGGGTCACGTCTCACGGCCTCTCCTGCGAAGGTAGGTGGGCAGCGCACACACACGCACACACACACACACACACACACACACACACACACACACACACACACACACACACACACACGCGCGCTAGCCTTCAAAACACCTGAGTTCGTTTTTTTCATCTCTACATCTCATCACTGGCTCAACTCGCTGTTTGATGAACAAGCTCTGCAACGGAATAATTTGGCACTGCGAGCCGTGGGAGGTCTATAGGTTAAGTGCATGACTATGTTGCGTAAGGACTTATGAGTCGGTGACGTGAGAAAAGTCTTTGTTCGAATGCCCGTCTAATTGGAGCAGAGCGGATGTACCGGAGCCGGCTCGCAGTCTTTGAAAAGGCTCTCGGTTTCCGGATGCCCCGTCAAACTGTTGGCTTGAAGTCGAGGGAGTGAAGTGCCATTGACGCTGGCACGGTCTCCAGCCGCATGCTTTTGTGTCATCCTGTGTGTTAGATAAGGCGTTGACTCACGCCATTTTAATTTATTTTCTCGCATATCTCCAATCCAACCTTAACCGGAGGGGGAGGAGAGAAAAAAGAAAGAAAGAAAGAAAGACTGATAATGGCTTCTGTGAACGGCGCCACATCTCCTCACCTCGTCTGTGAAAGAACGCCGAAGTGGAGTGCGAAGGGGGCGGGTGGGGGGGGGGGGCTGACACTACTTCATTTTATTTTTTATTTCTTTCTTTTTAGCTGGTGTAAAGTGTCAGTGACAGGCAGCAGACCTTAATGAGCACCATCTGCATATCCTCTCAGTCTAATTTAGCTAATGTTCCCCCGTGAGCGAGTGCACGCGCCTCAGAGAGTCCATGCCTGCGTGTGTGTGTGTGTTTGTGCGTGTGTGTGTGTGTGTGTGAAGGCAGTAAGAGCCTCTCTACTCATTATCCTCTCCAATGTGGCCCTCTCACGTCCAGAACAGAGAGCGAAAGAAAGAAGACGTAGAACCATGGTGAGTCATTAGAGCGCCATCAAACCCGAGAGATCTAAGCCGGCTCCTCCCGCTCTACGACGCACTTTCGACAAATAAGATGCAACCGAGAGGGCCTTTTTCGGCAAAACAGCGGTTTACAGCGGACGCACGCTCTCTATTGGCCTCGGAAAAGGTTCCCTTTAGCACCAGCGAAAGATCCACTGCAGGAGCAATTTTGTAGGCATAAGATATTTTGATTAAATGCTGTATTATTTTGGACAGCTGTGGTGTGGTGGCGGGATATTCGACGCACAGGGTTGTGTATGTTGGGTCAAAGGCGACAGGAAGCGGAGGGCGCCCAAACCACCATAGATTTAGCATGTCCCGATACGTTGTGTGTCAAAAGCAGTATGCCAAATATACCAGGACGTCGAACTGCATCTGCTCGCATTTTGCAGCTTGCTTTTGTGTCTAATCCCGAACGCCTCTGCACAGCAGATATAAGAGCAAGCGGGTCAAAGAGGCTCGAGGTAGAACGTTGTGATGAAGTAGCTTGACCCAACTGAATGCACACTGTGTGCAACAGCACGCAGTTTGTGAGGGCAGCTGTTGATTTGGAGCCGTGGACCAACCTTCCTACGTACCAGTGATTAACCCTCCTGTTACCTTTAGGGTCAATTTGACCCCATTCAATGTTTAATGTCGGTGTTCTTTCCGGTCAATTTGACCCCAGGCTGTTTTTCACTGTCAAACATATAAGAAATATCAACTTTTTTCATATATTTAAAGGGCTATTTAGGTAGTCAACAAACAAACATAGAGTACCTCACACTTAAACTTGGGAAACAATATTAATTCTAATCATTTTCTGGAGGTTTTAATTGCTGGGGTCAAATTTGTTTTGTTTGTATTTTTTTATTCAGTCAATCAAATCAAATACAATACAATAATATCCTATATAATATACAAAAGAGAAAGACTGAAAAGGTATAGGTAGAAGCAAAAAAATGCTTATAAATTCCTATCCTAAATTGAAATAAAAATAAATCAGAAAATTAATATAAAATAAAGAAGAAAATAAAACAACGAAAAAACAATAAACAAAATAAAAAACAAAATATATTTATATATACTACCACATACATCTTCCATATTAATACGTTTTTAATTACATTTATAACTCTCAAGAATTGTTTTATAAATAATTCCCTTGAAAACCAAAAAGGAGTTCACCAGTCTAACATCCATTTCAACATTATTCCATAATTGGACTCCTACAACAGAAATACATCTTCTTTTTGACCCCGAGGGTAAAATATGTTAGTAAATGTAAAGGTAACAGGCGGGTTAAGAAGAGAAACCGAGGTCGTTCGGCCCAGCCCAGTTGGAGCGCCAGGCGTCTGACTCCGCCCCGCATCGACAGACAGCGTGGAGGAGGTGATCGCCCGTAAGAAGGAGAGGCGGGATGTGAGGATGAGAGAAGAAAAGAGAGTGGAATGGAGCAGGGTGGGGGGGGGGGGAGGTTCTCTATTAAACGTGGAGAGAAGCCAGTTTCACAGCAATTACGCGGCTTAAATTTCCCTTCGATTTCCTGCGCATGGCGGCCCGCCGGGATTGATTTGTGCTACCTAGACACACACACACACAGATAGACAATCATATGTCTCTATTTCGCCCTCGCACAAACACTGGCTGTGTAAACGCCCAGTGTAGGGCCTGGCCATTAACAGGCAGTGGGATAATGTCCTCTGAATTATCTTAATGCTCTGCAAATGCTCCCTAACAGCATTTAGCGGTGGACTAAATTGAAACATCAATTGTTGCTCCCGGATATGACTCTGATTTAGTTTGTATATCTGCCTGGACTTCTAATGACCATATTGCATTTGTGTGGGTGTCTACCTCTGTGTGTCTGTGTGTGTGAGAGTATGGATGGGGTGAGTGGAAGCAAAGTTTCCCAGAGCACAGACATTATTCATGAGTCTCCTAAGTGCCTCATCCTTAATGGAGAAAAATAGGGGGAGAGCAATCTCCATCTGCCCATACATCTTCATCGGAGCTGTTCCAGCCCCTTTTTGTATTTCACTCCGGTGTTTCTCATTCAGAACGACCCGTTGACTCCATTAAAGTCAAATGTGGGAAATGTTTTTAATTGCTGTTCGTGCCGTGGCTGTCGCTCCTCGTACACACACCTGATAGATGTTCACGGTGTTATACGTCTCGTTGTTTCTCACTGGGGTGCAGCAGGATCTCCGCTTGTCTTTGTTCTTATTCTGTCACTTCAACCTTTTTAAAGGGATATTTGTAGCCTAAATGTTTTGGGAAATATGCTTCTACCTGCTTTCCTGCTGAACGTTGTATGAGAAGATTGAAACCAGACCGTCTCGTGTTAAGCTGGAGGAAGGAGACAGTTAGCTTAGCTTAGCATGAAGCAGGGCTTTTTGCAACTTTTTGTGACTTTGTAATGTTAAAAAAAATACATGTTAGATGACAAAAGAACACGAGAGCTTCAAAGGTGCTGGAAGCATTGCTGTTTACCTCTGAACAGAGCCAAGCTAGCTGGTCCGCCCTGCTTCTAGTCTTTGTGCTAAGCTAAACCAGCGGCTTATCATGCTTAATGAACGCAGATGAGAGTGGTTTCTATCTTTTCATCTGACTTTGGGCACGAAAACTAATAAGACCACTGTATTTCCTTAAGTGGTTTTAACAATTTCTATTGATTTTCAAGGATTTAAAAGGGTAAAATCTTGTATTGCGTTAATGACAATCATATACTTCCATCTTCATGTTCTAAGCACTCCGAAAATTCAATATTTGAATCGGCGCCAAACCAAAACACAATGTTAATTCTAGATTTCTGACTGTTTGCGACCAGCTATCTCCCCCTAAAGATCAAGACAAAGACAAACATGGGTCTATGTGGGTCTCTTAGGGGAAAACATATATATTAATGGGTTGGTAACTCCGATTGGAATGTGGATGGCTCACTAGGCAGGCAACAATTCTGAGATTATATTAGCCATTTCAACTTAAAACATGAATTTAGGGATTCTTCAATAGAAAATGTTAGCAATAATTTTCTATTCATTCCAAATCTGCTCAAACGTCCTTCCACTCAAAGCTTTCAGAAAGGAAAAACACAACATTGGCCATGCTCTGTCCTTATTCATCAGCTCATGTGTCACTACTGAGGGCAACGGTGGAACTGATTACATGTAGCAGGCGTTTAGTTTCACCTGTTCAACGGTGCACACAGCAAAACAACAAATACTCCAGAAACACATGCATGTACGTGCGTTGAGTGAGCCTCTCTGTGCTGTGTGGTCCAGGGTTTAGGTCTTAGCCCGGCCTGTAGGCTTCTTCATGGCGGTTGCAGATAAATGGGTTGAGAACCATGACGTGAAGTGCAGTTTTTCTTCTTCCTGTCAGATATGTACGGGCTCAGGGAGGTTAGTAATTACACCCTCTGACACCTCATTAAGACTTGATTCATTAGAACTTTGTGGGGTGTGTCCGTTTCTGAATAATGCATCAGTGTCCAGTGTTTAACTGCGTGTGAGGGAGAAAAAAATTGAAACCGGTGACATTTTTGTATTTTAGGTTCAATGAACCTGAGAACATTTGGTATTTACTGTAATGATGTTGTACTCTTTATAGATAGATAGATATATACTTTATTAATCCCCAAGGGGAAATTTGTCGTAGCAGTAGCAGCACCAATAAACCAAACACACATGAATAAAAAATAAAATATAAAAACAGGGATGAAAGATATAGAAGCATACAAAGCAAAATATAAAATAAAATATATATGTATATATACAACATATATGCATACACAATACACAATACTAATGACAATTAAACTAAATATAAAAACACCAAATATAGACAGTGCATCCATCTCATGTCAGGGCTGTGTATTGGGATGAATCTGGGGGAAATCATTTTCTGTAAAAAAAAGATTTCAAACTGCATATGCGTAAAATATGAACGCAAAAGTTTACTTTTTTAGCAATCTGATCAGCATTTGCACTCATACCAGTAACATCCACATCATAGCACCACTGCCACACATCTTTACGGCATGTAAGCCATTAACTCAAAATCAATCAAGTATGACAATACAAAGACATCGCAAGTGCATCAATGTGTTTTTTTTTTTACAGCGCCGTCTAATCAAGTGCTACAATATGAAGCTGCTGAGTCACTGTGAGGTGTGAAATGTCAACAGACTGATACAGTGTGTGTCTTGCATTTTGTGTTTTTCAGTGTGCAAATTCAAGGCCCACAAGCGCTGTGCTGTCAGAGCCACTAACAACTGCAAATGGACAACCCTGGCTTCCATAGGGAAGGATATCATTGAGGATGAGGATGGGGTAAGTGTGTGTGTGAAGAATGAGCTTGACATTCCTTCAGGAGCTGCTCACTGTGGAAAGACTGTGTTCAGACTTTGCCTTGTTTTGTCACCTATGATGGTTTAAAATGATGTTCCGGAGGCTTTTGGGGAAATACTGAAACACTGACTTGTATTGTATAACCACGAGAAGAAAGGCATTCATATTTTCTGTTGCATAATAATTCAAAGTGTGTTATGAGGAGTGCGCTTTGACTCGACTTTGGAGAACAGTGCTCCCTAGGAGACGCAAAATATAAAAGTGGATTTATCTATGTGTTGTGTTCAACCCACAGATTGCCATGCCTCACCAGTGGATGGAGGGCAACCTGCCCGTCAGTGCCAAGTGCGCTGTGTGCGATAAGACGTGCGGCAGCGTCCTGAGGCTGCAGGACTGGCGCTGCCTCTGGTGCAAAGCGATGGTGAGACGTCTGTTGCAGCTAGATTACGCTGACACGGGATTAATTCAGAATGCGACGAGAAGCTCGATCGCTCGGATCGCGATCGAAACATTCAGGACAACAAAGAGCGCCATCGCGGCTTGTCGATAGCCCCGTGCTTCAAAATGAATCGACTGTTTTCTGTCAATTGTTTGCGGCATGTTAGCCTGGAACTGCAGCTCGCTGTTTAGCACGCGAGCAACCCAAATCAGGACATAACATTTCACAAACCAACTGGAACGCTGCATCATTGTTTTTCAGTCAGCGAGTAACTTCATCCCGCTCTGCTTTCGATAGGAGGTCGTCCGGCCCACTTTTCTTACGTACAGCCACGATGAGCTGCTCCCAGATAAGCAGAAACAAATGGACGGAGCAATAAATAAAAACAATTATTGCTTAACCCTCCTGTTACCTTAGGGTCAATTTGACCCCATTCAATGTTTAACCCTCCTGTTACCTTTATATGTACTGACATATTTTACCCTCGGGGTCAATTTGACCCCAGCAATTAAAACCTCCAGAAAATTATTAGAATTAATATTGTTTCCCAAGTTTAAGTGTGAGGTACTTTATGTTTGTTTGTTGACTACCTAAATAGCCCTTTAAATATATAAAAAATTTGATATTTCTTATATGTTTGACACAGTGAAAAACAGCCTGGGGTCAGATTGACCCGAAAGAACACCGACGTTAAACATTGAATGGGGTCAAATTGACCCTAAAGGAAACAGGAGGGTTAATTAACCATTAAAATAGCAACAAAGCGAACATCTAAAGGGCAAACAACATGAACAATTATTTATTTATCGGTATGTTTTTTCATTTTTTTATTGCAGTACCTCGAGAGAAAAGAGAATTCAGTCGTTCTTATTTTGATCTGGAGTATTTGCTGTTGTTCTTCTAGGTGCACACCGCCTGTATGGACCTGTACCCTCGCAAGTGTCCTCTCGGTCAGTGCAAAGTCTCCATCATCCCCCCGACGGCACTCAACAGCATCGACTCCGATGGTAGGCTGCCCCCCTTCCCCACCCCCCCATCACATACACCCTACGCAAGACACACACAACACAATCGTGCTGACTCACTCAAAGGGTCAAAGGTTGAGCAATCGTTACATTTCAGACGTGAACAAATGAGATTTCACCCCATTTAGTCGACCGATGTCTTCCCTTCTGAACTTTGACCTTCTGCCCTGTCACATGGCAAGGCGGAGGCAGGAGGGAGGAGAGGGACGGTGTGATGATTCACATCCATCTGTTAGGGCACACAACGTCTCTTTTTCCCATCACTCACTTCTACCGTGACCCGCTGGAAGGTGTGCTGGAAAGCGTAGAAGAAAACGAGAACATTTTATTATCGTGTTATGGGTCTTACCATCAAATCCATACTTTCTTACCAACTTCCTGTTAGTTATATTACAGACAAGGACCGGCCTCTGGTATTTGTTCCAGGAAATTGCCAATTTCTTGTGTCGTGACGGGGAGGTTAAAAATAGCCCGATGTGACAGGACGGCACACTCCTCTCTGAAGGCTTAAAATAAATCATCTCGAGGCAAGATGTGTGTGAGAGAGGAATCATAATAAGATGAATCCTAACTCGCTGGCAAAATGGACACGCATATTCGTCACCATGTAATATTTCATAAAAGCATGCAAGACATCCCGGAAGAGGAGGGGCTTTGCAGATGGCTGCAAAGCCCCTCGAGGCTCCCTCCAGGTTCCCTGTATGCGTGTGTCGTCTCTGTTTCTTTATTCATGCATGATGACTTTGTCTTTCTGTGTGTGTGTGTTTGTGTGTGTGTGTGTGTGTGTGTGTGTGTGTGTGCATGTGTTTGTGTGCGTGCGCCGACCAGAGCCTGCATTAAACCCATTTTAGATGGAGATCAGCACCTGCAAAACAGACTCAGATAAGCGTGTGTGATTGAATTACTGTTGCGAAAGTCAATGGCTGGGTCTCACACGAACACACACACACACACACACACACACACACACACATATGCAGTACACACACACAGCCTATGAAAAGCTGGCATCGGCTAATTGGGAGATGGATAAAAGAAATGGAGGACGTGGAATCCAGATAACAAGTCGAGGACAAGGAAAAAACAGAAGAAGGAAGGAAGGCAAAGAAAAAAAGAGACATATCCTTCATATCTCTCTCTCTCTCCCTGTCCTTCACACGTTCCAGTACCCCCTCTGTCCAAATGCAGGAAGAGATGGTGTGTTTGTTTGTAATTGGCTGATGGGTAGAGTCTCGCACGAGCTAGTGACTCCCCTCTCTCTCTTCCACCCACCCTCTCTCAATCCATCCGTTACTGACAACAACATTCCAGAGAAACAGAGATATTCAGAAAGGAGAAGAAAAAAAATCGAAGAGGGTAGACAGAGAGATTAGCGAGCAGAAGAAAGACGTGAAGGAGGATGCGAGGGGGAGGAGGAAAGGAGGGAGTGGTAGGAGTAGATAGCAGTGCCACACACACACACACACACACACGATGGAAGCCCCCATATCCACGGAGCTGTCAACACAGTGGGGGTTCACAGATTATGCTGCGAGCACAGAAACCTGTGGTTGCATTACCTCCCACAGATTTGTGTGTGTGTGTGTGTGTGTGTGTGAGCTCATGAGTGTGCGCTCTGCCAGGGAGCAAGACACGTGTTTTTGGCATGTGCTGCGCTCCCATGCATTATTACACTCGGTCTGAGATGACAGGGCCAGCTTCTGCTGCTCGAGCTGCGCCCTGATTTTATTTATATAGCCGACTCATCACAAATGCGCCTCTATATATATGTAATGTCACACAAGTTAGTTGACATCTACTGTTTAAACAAAGATGTACAACATACATTTATTAGAGATTCATCAGGAATATGTTTAAGACATCTACTAGCTGATTTTTTAACATTAAACATTCACTGCAAACTGCAGTTTGTTCCATCAGCCGTACATGCTCGAAAACAAAAATATATATATTTGGAAACACCAATGGAGGAAACCTCAAGAAGAGCATTGGAGGAGGGATCCCTCTCCCTCCCCCTCTGTACACTCTATATATTAGCATGACACTATGGACAATCGGGATGACAAAAGTACAGATCGAATGGTAAAAATGATGGAGAATATTATCTGGGAGGACGTCGAGCAACTTCCAGGTGCCTCCAAACAGACCTGACTAGTATATATTATTAGTATCCAGCTGCGCAGGTCGTTTGAGTCCTATGACATTGAGTTTATTTGACTTATTTCCCCTCAGGCTTCTGGAAGGCCACCTGCCCCCCGTCCTGCGCCAGTCCCCTCCTGGTCTTTGTCAACTCCAAAAGTGGTGACAACCAGGGGGTGAAATTCCTCCGACGCTTCAAGCAGCTCCTCAACCCGGCTCAAGTCTTCGACCTGGTCAACGGCGGGCCGCACCTCGGGTGAGCAAAACAAACGCGGACCGCAGGCCAGAGCGCCGTTTGCCATCGGTCAGAGACGATCCTATAAGTTACGTGAATAAGTGTGTGTGTGTGTGTGTGTGTGTGTGTGTGTGTCAGTCTGCGCCTGTTCCAGAAGTTTGACAACTTCCGGATCCTGGTGTGTGGAGGCGATGGCAGCGTGGGCTGGGTCCTCTCCGAGATCGACAAACTCAATCTCCACAAACAGGTAACGTAGTAAGCCGAGGAAGTATTGTCATGTCAGCAAAAACAGCGCTGAGCAGAACTTTAGATGTCATTATAAATTAATTACGGGTGCCGGCTATCGACACCGTACAAGCAAGATAATCCTCCCTCCAATGGAGAACTTGCCAGAACAGAATAAACTAGAACGGGCACTCGGTAGAGCGCATACCTTTGCATATCACAAGATTGGGCATTGAGTTATGAACATGTTGGCATTAGTTGCATGCCAATTGGATAAAAATTGACTGTGCTATGGTAAAAAGAAGATTTTGACCTTTTCATGACCTTGACCTTTGACCCGATTGATCCCAAAATCTAATCAAATGGTCCCCGGATAATAACCAATCATCCCACCAAATTTCATGCGATTCGGTTTAATACTTTTTGAGTTATGCAAATAACACGCATACAAATAAATAAATAAATAAATACACGGCGATCAAAACGTAAACTTCCGCATTTTCAATGCGAAGGTAACTACAAGTAGATGCAATGTGTCTTTGGCCAATGTGCCAGTTGTTTTGCCTTTGCCCCTGGCCAGCTTACATCAAGACACACAGACACAAACACACACACACACACACAGGACTTTTTTTTGATTGGATGAATTCCTCTCTGCACGTTTCAGTGCCAGCTGGGGGTGCTGCCCTTGGGCACGGGCAACGATCTGGCGCGGGTGCTGGGCTGGGGCCCTTCGTGCGACGACGACACCCAGTTGCCCCAGATCCTGGAGAAGTTGGAGAGGGCCAGCACCAAGATGCTGGACCGCTGGAGCATCATGACCTACGAGATTAAGATCCCACCCAAACACAGCTGCCCCACCACGCCCGAGGGAGCCAACGACTGCCAGGTACTCACGGGAGCCGACAGAACGTTCACGCGCATCACTTGACACGCCCGGACCCAGCAGGGCTTCCAGACGGACGGCAGTCACAAGGAGCCGAGCTCATGCTGGAAATGAGCTTTGGCTCAAAAGTGGGGAAAAAGAGGCTCCGATGTTTGTCCTCACCGTTTGTTTCCTCTCCAGTTTCACATTTCAGCCTATGAAGACTCCGTAGCTGCTCACCTCACGAAGATCCTCAACTCTGAGCAGAACTCCGTGGTCATCTCCTCTGCCAAGTACGTGTTTTTAACACACCAGCACAGCCCCAAACAGTTTGTGTTTAAAACAAATACAATAGACACTTGACGAGACACGCAGGTGCGTAAAATGATGAAGAATACGATAGAATAGGTGTTACTGTGCTCAACTTTACTTTATTGCATATTGTTCAAAGCAGAGTATCACAGTATCCATCTATCTAACAGTAAGACAATAGTCCAGTGGTGCAACTTGCAGGTCAGCTGTGTGGTATAATTACCTTCGCATTGAAAATGCGGAAGGTTATGTTTTGATCGCCGTGTATTTATTTATTTATTTGTATGCGTGTTCCTCGCATAACTAAAAAAGTATTAAACCGAATCATGAAATTTGGTGGGATGATTGGTTATTATCCGGGGACCATTTGATTAGATTTTGGGATCGATCGGGTCAAAGGTCAAGGTCATGAAAAGGTCAACATCTTCTTTTTACCACAGCACGGTCAATTTTTATCTAATTGGCATGCAACTAATGCCAAAATGTTCATAATTCAATGCCCAATCTTGTGATATGCGAAGGTATGCGCTCTACCGAGTGCCCATTCTAGTTAATATAATAGGTTGCTTTATATACATATGGCCCATATACCGTGTATACGGCAATTTGTATTTGTATTAAAAGTGATTTTAACAATAAATAACGATTTAGAAGGAAAGACAACGATCAGATACATGATCAAATACAATCAGATTGCAGAAGTGGCAACGAGAAGATCTCGTCATACGTCATAACACCAAACACAGATGTGTTCCTCCTCTTGTTTAGGGTCCTGTGTGAAACGGTGAAGGATTTTGTTTCCAAAGTGGGGAAAGCCTACGAAAAAAGTGCAGACAACACGGAGGAGTGCAACACCATGTCTCTCAAAGTAAGCCTCAAAAGCGACGCGTTCGGCGTCCGTCACTGGCCACGCCCCCTTTGTCACATACCCTCTGAATGCTGCCGCAGCACTACATCCGCCCCCCCCCCGTGTGTTCCCTCCAGTGTGGCGTCCTCAACGAGAAACTGGACTCCCTCCTCCAGGCGCTCAACTCCGAGAGCCGGGCGCCACCGTCGCTCTCCCACTCCACCCCTCCCATCGTGGAGGAGGAAGAGGACGAGGAGGCCAGCGAGGAGAGCCTGACGGAGCTGAAGGAGAAGATGGAGGAGGAGGAGACGGAGAAAGGTGGCGGAGGGGCCCCGCACCAGCTGTTCAAAAGCAGGGAGCAGATGATGCTCCGGGCCAACAGTCTGAAGAAAGCCCTGCGACAGATCATAGAGCAGGCCGAGAGAGGTATGGAGGAACAACTCATATACTTTATACACACCTCCTATGATTAAGGGCCATCGCATGTGGTCAAACGTCTTTTAAACTGTATTGTTCAGGTTATTTGGGAGGGGAAAGAGGGCAGAAATGAATAAGTGAATGCTTATCGGGCAGACACCACCTGTTGAAGGATGTCTGTTTATCCCTCCCGCCTGTTGTGTTGTTAGTGGTGGACGAGCAGAACGCCCACACGGAGGCCACCGAGCTGCCGTCTCCGCTGGAGTTCAGGAAGGACGGCGAGGAGGAGAACAGAGACAGCGAGAAGGACGAGGACACCAAGGAACTGGAAGCAGTGACGTGTGAGTCTCGAATCCCCCCCCCCTTCCGATGCATTTTCATCCTGGGCCATTTCCAAAAAACACTTCACCTGTCCAGCCTCGCCTCTTTGATTTCCAAGTGTCCCGCTTTGCCAGCTGGCATTAATAATCATAATAATCATTCAAACTTATTTCGCGCTTTTCTGAATGCACAAAGACGCTTTTACATGGGGACAAGAGACAGTGACAAACAGAACAGAACAAAACAAATGGAAAGGCAAACGAAACAAACAAACAGGACATATTGGTAACGGAAAGCAAACTGGAGAAGCTGTATGGGTCATGATGAATATCGGAGGCAGGGTTAAAGCGTGAAAGCGATTTGGAAGAGCTGTGTTTTGAGGGCTTGATTACTATGGAGGACTCAAAATGACTTAAGTATAAATAAATAAATGCATGAATAAATATAGGAATAAATAAACAAATGCTTAAATAAATAAATGCTTAAATAAATGTATAAATAAATACAGGAATGAATAAATATAAGTTATAAATCAACAGGACATCATTAAATAAATATATTTCTACATTTCTGTATTTCTTCATTTATTTATTTTTCTATTTATGTGTCCACACGTATTTCTTCATTTATTTATGTGTGACATTTACGTGTCCGTATATTCAAATGAGCTGTATTTATTTATTTATACATTTATTAATGCATTTATTTATTTATTCTTGTATTTATTCATGCATTTAATTATTTATTTATTTATACTTAAGTCATTTTAAGTCCTCCATAGGTTACATGATGTGAGGGTGAGAGCCTGGCGGGTGAGGATGGGGAGAGCGTTCCAGAGGGGGGGTGCAGAGAAGGCCCTGTCACCCGAGGTCCGGCGCTTGAGCAGGCCGAGAGAGGCATTGTTCTCAGTCGCCGAAAATATATTTAATTTAATTCAAGGCCTATTTTAAGGAGATAACTGAAAGCTCTCCTGAGAGAGGGAAACATCGCTGTTCACATCATTTCGGTGAAACGTTATATAACACAGCATTGCCCTCCTTCTAAATGTAAACGGAAGGCTTCTAAGATTCTTCTTCTTGAAGTGAACCGGTGCATAGGAGATCACACAGGATTTAAACGTCGCCCCCTTGTGTCTGTTGCACTACAGAGAACCAGACGTGCAGCTAATGGGGAAAAAAGGGGGAGGAAAAAACTGCCGCTGACGCAGATCACGTTTCCTGTCATAAATAAACTCGAGGATTAGGGCTAAAAGCGCACCGAGAAAACCCTGCTCTCCTTTCATATTCCATCTCTTGCACCAGGCCACGCTGTCTGTCTCTCCATCTTCAATGGCAGCGAGATAAGACTTCTTTAATCATAATAATGAGCGATTTAACATGTCGAAACTGCGGCGGCGGGACGACCATAAAGCCTGTTTAAATGTTTCTGAACCTGTGTAATTCAGGCAGCCGTGTGCGTGTGTCTGTGTGTGTGTGTGTGTGTGTGTGTGTGTGTGCCCGCGCGACGGCCACAGGATGTGTTATTGTCTTCGGGGCAGAAGTTCTTCCTGTTTATCATGCGGCCGCTTCCTTCCTTCCTTCCTTCCTTCCACTCATTTTCCAGCCGTTGGAAGACGAGGAGGTATCAGTCAAAGGCCCTCTGCTTTGTATCCTCTCTAAGTTTCCTCCTCTCACTTCCTTACTCCTTGCTGACCTGGGTACAAGTCCAAAAAAACAACCAGGAGGGATTGTTGAATCCATGTTTCAGTACAAATCGACCCAAACGTGCATGTGTTTGTTGCCCGTGGAGGATTTAGTGTGTGTGTGTGTGTGTGTGTGTGTGTGTGTGTGTGTGGGGCAGCGAGGATGCTCTGTGGCAAACACGCGATGCTCGGAGGCTGTCGGCGTGCACTCACACGGAAAAACTGCTGACAGCTACAAAGAACAAAGGCACTTCCTAATTAAGCACACACATTTATAAACGAGACAAAAATGATACCTATTAAATATAAAATCAAATGTTTTTGGTTGCTTTTTTACTTACGGCGATAAAAATGTATCTTCCAAATCCATCAGAGTTAAAGAATCATCTTCACAAACTTACGAAAAACAATCGCACTTAATAATGACTCCTAATAATCCTGTTACCTAAAGAATGGCAGTGTGTTTCCTCACATCAAGAACCCACAAGGACGTTACTTAATACGGGGCTTTTATACATTCCCGGCTTTTATTCTGAACGTTAGAATAAAAGCACGAATATACAGTATGTGTACTGTAATGAATAGAAATTCAATGTTTCAATATTGACTCCTCATTGAGTATCAACCTATTGATATGGACTGTTGTCCATTATTGTAAGAGACAGCTTTTGGGCGGCTGTAGCTCAGTGGGGTAAGAGGGCCGTCCCTCAACCGCAAGGTCGTGGGTTCGATCCCCGCTCTCCCCATTAGCTGCAAGTCGAAGTGTCCTTGAGCAAGGCACTGAACCCCCAGTTGCTTCCCGGGCGCTTCACCGCAGCCCACTGCTCCTTAATAACTAAGGATGGGTTAAATGCAGAGAACTAATTTCCCCTTGGGGATAAATAAAAGTGTATATTTATTTATTTTTATTATTTTACTTTTCTCAAAATGTGTTTGTTTTCTTCCCAACCAGCAGCTGGGGGTGGGTTCTGTTGTGCCCCCTGGTGGGATGAGAGGGGTGGCATCACACACACACACACACACACACACAAAAAGAGACATTGTGTAACACTCTATTGTGCGAACCACAAAATATGAACCCAGAATGTGAAACGACTTGAGAAACACGCGGACCCGAGCGATCGGAAACTTTCTTCCTGCCTGCAGCTGCCAAGAGTCCCTGTTCCCCCCCGGAGAGGAGGGTGAGCCGCTGCACCCAGTCCTACAGCGCCTTCTCCATCACCCCCTTCACCACCAGCAAGGAGAACCTGCCCGTGCTCAACACACGCATCATCTGCCCCGGTGAGCGCGCGGATCCCTGCTTGTGTCTCCTCCCCTGACCTTCGCGAAACCCACAAGGACAGGGGGTCACTTCAGATGTGTGTGTGTGTGTGTGTGTGTGTGTGTGTGTGTGTGTGTGTGTGTGTGTGTGTGTGTGTGTGTGTGTGTGTGTGTGTGTGTGTGTGTGTGTGTGTGTGTGTGTGTGTGTGTGTGTGTGTGTGTGTGTGTGCAGGCTTGCGGGCAGGTCTGGCTGCCTCCATCGCTGGCAGCTCCATCATCAGCAAGATGCTGCTGGCTAACATCGACCCCTTCGGTGCCACGCCGTTCTACGACCCCGACCTCGACTCCCTGTAAGCAGCGTTTCTCGTTGCGTGACTCCTCCCACCTTCATCACTGTTTACAACGTCCGTCCTTGTCTCTCTCTCTCCCTCTCCTTGTCTATCCTTGTCTCTCTCTCTCTCCTTGTCTCTCTCTCTCTCCTTGTCTCTCCTTGTCTCTCTCACTCTCTCCTTGTCTCTCTCTCTCTCTTTGTCTCTCTCTCTCTCTCCCTCTCCTTGTCTCTCTCTCTCTCTCTCTCTCCGACCACTGGTGTGTAAATCCACATCCGTCATTTTGACCGTGGTCTATTTGTGAGTGAGCTGACACCTTACTGACTGTGTTGTGTCTGTGTTGTTTTTCTCCGCCCAGAGTGGGCTACATGGAGAAGTGCGTGATGAACAACTACTTCGGCATCGGGCTGGACGCCAAGATCTCCCTGGAGTTCAACAACAAGCGAGAGGAGCACCCGGAGAAGTGCAGGTGAGACGCCCGGGCACCTCTCAGCCAATCAGGCAACATCCATCCCACCAATTAATCACGAAGGTTCTTCATCGCCTACATGTGTGTTCACACAGCTCGACTTGTGAATAAAGTGCATTCTGCCTCGTTTACTCCTTTTGATTATGATATTGCTGGTTTTCTTGTATTGCCATCCCCGTAATCCCATGTTCATCCCCACCGCTCATGTTTATAATGCATAAATAATTGTGAGAAACCATTTCTCGTGTCTCGGCTTCTTCCATCCGTCCGGTGTAAAAAGCCTTTTGTCTTTCAACACACTGTCAGTCTCACCCTCTGCTGCCTCCCACGCAGGAGTCGCACCAAGAACATGATGTGGTACGGCGTTCTGGGCACAAAGGAGCTTCTGCAGAGAACCTACAAGAACCTGGAGCAGAAGGTGCAGCTCGAGGTGAGAAAGGGAGGAACGGTGGCCCGGAGACACCAGTCGGCACCCAGTGGGGAGGGATTTAGATGAAGGTGTTCCTCGCCTCTTCTCAAGAGTCTCTCCTGAGCCGCTACGTAATCTCCTCCGTGTGTTGCTGCAGTTTTGCGGATGTAAGGGGAAAAATGATGGCGCACCTGCACGGCTTATTTAGCCTGCGACTGATTCAGAGCAACGTTTCCAGAACAAAAGGAAAAAGAAGAGAGAGAAAAAACACTCGCGGTCCAGAGAATTGTGAGCTTATCTGGTCGGGTGCAGGAGAGTCATGAAGTGATGTCCTCCCAATATATGGTTTCGGGGGAAAAAATCAAATCGAAATCGTCTGCCGAGACAAAATAATTCAATTGTATTGAATACGGCATCCCGCTCTGACATTTGGATATTCAGGATTAGTATCAGGTTTTCTTAAATGGTCATTTATACGACAGAAATGTGATTACGTTGAATGAGAAATTGTTTCTTTATGGCTCGATGCTTTTACTGTGAAATGGGACTTAAAGTTAAAACAGGTAGTATCGCGATATTATGTTTTGTGATACTGTGTGGATTCTTAAAAACAGTATTCATGGCTAGTTGACATGCACATATTTATGTCAGACAGTGGTTCACTTTGTGTTGTGATGCTGGACTGTGAGACACGGACATTACTTTTACTCTGATTTTATGTGAATGGTATTGTGTTTTGTTTGCTTTTAAAATCTAGATTTAAAAAAAACCCACACACAATATATCTCTTTGCTTCGAGTATTGCAATACGTGCATTGAATGGAGACCCCTGTGTCATGACACATAGGGTATTGCCAGATGCTTTCCAATGCATTAGATCCGATGTTCATGACTCCCACGACTCTCTCCTGTGGACACACACAGCTTCCACGCTACCCTTCACTTACTGGTCCGCTCGGTTGTGATCTGTCTCTCCCAGTGCGACGGCCAGTACATCCCCCTGCCCAGCCTTCAGGGGATCGCAGTGTTAAACATTCCAAGCTACGCGGGCGGGACAAACTTCTGGGGCGGCACCAAGGAGGACGATGTGAGTACACGAGAGGATCCCTCGCCAGGCGAGTCGGGACCACTTTTAAGTGCATTAAATCTAAACAATATTGTGGCAGCAATTTTCACATATTTTTTTTCTTCAGCCCTGTATTTGTGGTTTTCATTGGACATTAATTCTACATTAATATTGGGCCAGACTGTCAGAGAAAAGTCAATTTCTAAGTGACCTCATCAAGATTCTGAAAAAAACACAACTTCAGTTTATATTTAGTCATATATATGCGGTAACACTTTCGATAATGCGTTATAATTTTATTATAGCACTGTATAATTATATTTATAAACACTGATAAATAAGTAATAAAGCATTATAACAATAATCAATACACATTACAAATATTTTATAATGAATAGAGCTATCATTGTTCTTCATAAATCCTATCATTTTAATAAATTATAAATATATATATTTTTTAGGAATTACAATCACTTTTATAATGTTATTATAAGTTACTCCAAGTGACCATATTAAGCTTACAGTAAAGTGTAAAAATGTCAATGCAAGATAATCACAAAAAGGTTATCAAATTTATTTATGCTTTACTGAAACCATTACCAATTAAAGTAACTTAAAATCACATTATAATGCATTATAAAACAAATTAAAATCCTATATTTCAACTATGAGATATTGTCATAAAGCATTATAAATATCTATAAGTGCTTATAACTATAATTATAAAATGAGAAAATTATAATGCATTATAATTATGTGTATATTAGGGCTGTGAAACGATTACAATTTTTAATCGGATTAATCACAGGTTTTTGTGGATTAATCATGATTAATCACATATTACCGATATTCTCGGTATATTTTGTGAGAACATAGAGATTTATGACAAAAGACGGATATATACATTTATACATTCTTCTATACAATGGTGCTGCAACTCAGCAGTTATTTAGCAGTTTTCTTCCATATGGAACATTAATACATCTTCATCCTAAACAGAATGTTTAACCCTCCTGTTACCTTTCGGGTCAATTTGACCCCATTCAATGTTTAATGTCGGTGTTCTTTGGGGTCAATTTGACCCCAGGCTGTTTTTCACTGTCAAACATAAGAAATATCAACTTTTTTATTTATTTAAAGGGCTACAAACAAACATAAAGTACCTCACACTTAAACTTGGGAAGCAATATTAATTCTAATAATTTTCTGGAGGTTTTAATTGCTGGGGTCAAATTGACCCCAAGGGTAAAATATGTTCGTAAATGTAAAGGTAACAGGAGGGTTAAACAGAGCATTTTTCTCTTGTTTGTCAACCATTAACTCCACCATGATACAATCTAAAGGTGGACAGATTGACAAGTGACTTTTTTTTGCTCGGTCCCGATGCGCGGAGACGGAGATCGATAAGTGTTAACGCAACGCGAAGAGACAGAAATGACATGCTGCTGTGGAGATACGATCAACAACAGACGTTTAGTTTAATAAAAGAACAAAGACGTGCTCTAGAGAACATGTCAGGGGGCGGGCCAATCTCTTTAATGTCATGCGATCTACCGACACTACGCCGCGATCGACTGGCAGGTCGCGATTGACGTGTTGAGACCCCTGATCTACAGGAAGTAGAAGTCGTCACAAGGTTTCCGTAGGTGAACCTGCGGAAGGATCATTACCGATGAACAGACCGTCTGCATGAGAGCGGACAGAGTTCAGATTGAAGTGGTGTATTGGAAGCTCATTTTGCAAGTTACTTTTTTTTCGTCCCGACGACCAACAACAGACGGATTGGAAGCTCATTCTGCGCATGCGTTAAATGCGTTAATTAAAAAAAAACTAGTTAAACCTGTAATTGGATTAACTGAGTTAACGCGTTATTTTTCACAGCACTAGTGTATATAGCATATAATAGATATGTCAGCTGGGATCAGCTCCAGCGCCCCGCGACCCTAATGAGGATAAGCGGTATGGATAATGGAATAATAGATATGGGCGTCCGAGAAAGTGTCACCATATTTTACATAAGTGCTTTTTTTTAAACGTACATCGTCAGTGAGAAGAAAGGTTTTGAGTGACGAATGAACGTTTTTCTTTGGTTGCCTGATGTCCTCGCTGTGCCGTGCAGATCTTCTGTGCCCCGTCGTTTGACGACAAGATCCTGGAAGTGGTGGCTGTGTTTGGGAGCATGCAGATGGCTGTGTCCAGGGTCATCAAGCTGCAGCACCACCGCATTGCACAGGTGAGAAGGCACATTAAAACAAACTGCGTGAAAGGAAAACACACACATATTGGGACATGGGTATGTGATATGTGTGTGTGTGTGTGTGTGTGTTTGCCTCTGCCCGAAATCAGTGCCGGACCGTGAAGATTACCATCCTGGGGGATGAGGGAGTTCCCATTCAGGTGGACGGCGAGGCCTGGATCCAGCCGCCCGGAGTCATCAAGATCCAGCACAAGAACAGAGCCCAGATGCTCACCAGAGACCGGGTGAGACGGAGGGGAGGGAGGAAAGCTCCGGAAGGGTTTTAAATAATGGGAGTGAGGTGTTTGGGATCTGAGTAGATGGACAGAGCTTTTGCGGAGGATTGCTTCCTCTATGATCTCATCCGTTATGCGTTTCCCTCCTGCAGGCGTTTGAGAACACGTTGAAGTCGTGGGAGGACAAGTTGAAGTACGACAAGCATCCTTTGCGGCCACACCTCTACCCGCAGCAGTCCGTGGATCTGGCTACGGAGGAGGAAGCCGCCATGGTGCAGATGTGCGCCCGAGCGGCAGAGGAGCTCATCACGAGGTAACCGTGCCCTCCCGTGACTATGTGTTGAATCATCATTTATTCGTCTGTTTTATTCTAAATGCTCTGTCCCATCACAGGATATGCGAGGCTGCGAAGACCAACGGGCTTTTGGAGCAGGAGCTGGCTCATGCTGTCAATGCCTCGTCTCACGCCATCAACAAAACACACCCCAAGTTCCCGGAGGTGAGCGTTGGGAGGCCGCTGTGTGTTGGCTGCCCTTTTAGGCTTGAAGTCAAGTTTAAATGAACCTGTGAGTGCCGTGTCCACGGAGGCTGCAGTGTTTGTTTCGACACAGTTTAGATATTTCAAAACATGAACGTATTTCTCTGTGTTTGATGTTGGGGGTTGATCCGTTTAGAACGTGTCTCACTTCCCTCACTTTTTAAGGACAGTTCTTGGTAACCTAACAAAATCAAGGAAAGAAAATTCATCGCGAGCACCTTTTATCACCAGGCTCCAGTTCTGAAAAGGGAAGCCAATGCTGAAGTGCCTTGAAGCCACGTTCACTCTAATGGCCATGTTTTACTCCGGTTGTATAGAAGTCTATGAGAGAAAAAAGTACTATTTTCAAGTCTTCTTCAAGACAGCATGATGTTCATTTCGTGAATTATGGTCCATTGATAGTCAAACAGACCATAAAGCAGGGGATGATAAGGTCAGGGCGACCTTTTTACTGACAGGTCACGACCACGGCGTTCTGGGAGTTTTCTGTGTTTTCTTCTTGCAACTTTAAGCCTTTCGCAGTTTGTTTTCTCTTCATGAAAGTGAATTGTAGCATTTTATTCACCCCCAAAAAACGGTTGCACTGTTAAAAAAACCCGAAAAAACAAGATGACGATGGGCAAGATGCCGAACTCAAGCCTTCGAACTCGGAGGCCACAAACCAACGGGTGACGTCATGGTGACACCGTGCCCTCCAAGAGGACGACTGCTCTAGTTTTGTACTGAAGCTTTTTCAAATGCCCAAAATAAGAAACGGCTACCAGACGTGTCCAAAGTGTGACGTTACACTAAATAACGGTCGTGTCCCCGTCTCCAGAGTCTGACCAGAAACACGGCGATAGAAGTGGCCAGCACCGTCAAGGCTCTGTACAACGAGACCGAGTCTCTGCTGCTGGGCCGAGTCTCTCTGGTGAGTTCCCCTTTTACACCACGCCGAAGGATAATTCCCTCATAATACAAATTGTCTTGCTTCTATATTTGTAATCTCTTCTCGTGTGCCACGCCTTGCAGCAACTGGACCCCCCAGAGGAGGATCAGCTGTCCAGTGCTCTGCAGAGTGTGGATCTGGAACTGGGCAAACTGGGAGAGATCCCCTGGCTCTACCACATACTGCAGCCCAACGACGAAGAGGTGAGCAGCCTCAGCTAAACACACACACACACACACACACACACACAAAAAGACGTGTGTAACAATGCCAGCATTGTGTTTTACTCCTGCGCACCATATCACTGAAAGCCCTCTACACGCATGCACTGTGTGAGTCTCCACGTGACGGGAGAGCTGAGTCGCTAACTGAAAGGCTATAGGTTGACTGTGCTTATGTACCAGGACCACTCTCTGGGTTACGGCAAGAGGAACAGTCGCAGCAGCATGTTTCGCATAGTGCCCAAGTTCAAGAAGGAGAAGGCCGCCAAGAAGACGAGCCCTCAGTCAGGTAGGGCCGTGCCCCCCCTTTTCCCTCACTAGCGAACAGGCCGGACAGACGGGCCGCTTAAAGGACGGGGAGTCAGTCAGAGGAGCTCTCTGCGAGGCCTCGTTACGCCACTGCAAAGGACAGGGTCACACGAGCGTTATTTTAAACGTGTCGATCGATGTGTGAGGTTTAGAGGGAAGAATGTGTTTGCAGGGCTCTCAAGTGTCACGCATTGAGCGTGAGACTCACGCATTTCAGTCTTACGTCACGCACTCTCGCCACACATCGTATTTCTCACGCTGAAAAACAACTCTCGGCTATTTAATGTTTTAATGTGCCGCAGCGCGCCAACGTGAGCTGGCCGCGCCGCCCTCACCGTGGAGGAATCAAGCGCTCCCCTGGAGTTCTGCTGCGAGGTGCCACTTATCAGCCAATCAAAAAAAAGAAATGGGCTCCACAATAGCCAATCAGAAAAAACCCCGCATCTGTTGTATCTGGGTAAGATTTAATCCAGCATCCAATGAAAATAAAGCATCCTGGAGTTGCGCGCGACTGACTGATATCCGAAAATGTCGTGCTGCTGATGGAAATGTCACTCTTGCCTGTCTTCAAAACTTGAGAGCCCTGTGTGTGTTTCTGCGTCCCTCGGCTTCGAAGGCTGCAGAAACGGTTTCACGCTTTCACGAAACACTCACGGATTCGTAACGACGTCCTCTTTAGCGGAGAGCAGGACGATGAGCTGGAGGTGCGGCCGTCCTGTGTCATCGGTGTGATATGATCGCTTCACGTTAAAGATGCGCGCACACACACACACACACACACACTGAACAAACTTGGTTCTTCCAGCAACCCCACCAGTCCACGTCCGTGAAGGTCTCGCTTCGTTATAAACCGCTGGCAGAAACACGCAGAGTGGGTGTGTGTCTGAGGTGTTGCATCCCACGGTCTCACCTCCAAACCATCAACTCGCACCCCCCCCCCCCCCACCCCCCACCGCCACCCCCTCCATTCATGCTCTCATCTTAGCCGTCGACGTGGTTTCAGAAGGCGCAGAGTCAGGAGAAGAACAAGGCTGCAAACATGGAGGGGGGGGGGGGGGGGGGGGTAGCCTGCAGGGGTCAAATAGATCACGGGAAATCTAATCTTTTTTTCTTTTCTTTTCTTGCGCATTAAAGTCAATATCTGATTCACAGATGATCAAATCGAGCCGGGTCGATGTTCTGATGCACAACAGAACCAATAAGAGCAGGTCGACAGACAGACGGGGTTAAAGAGTGTCGGCCCTTCCTCTGGTTCTTGATTAGTTGGGCTGTGTTTCCGCCTCCCTTTACTTCCTACTTTCTCCGTGTGTTCTGGTATTGGTCGATGAAATGCATGCCCCCCCACCCACCCCCCCCCCCCTCTTCCCCAGTCTTGCTGGAACGGCCTTGTTCTGACCAACCTCTGGCCTTTGTCAAACTCCTGCCGCCACTGCTCTCCCTCTTCCCTTCCTCTCTGGTGCTCTCCCTCCATCTTTATTCCATCACCCCCCCCCCCCCCCCATCAGTGATTGATTCATCACAAAGTCGTGCCCATTTGTGAGGGTTGTGTTTGCAAATATCATATTCCTGAGAGTGCACGACTGGGACAAGCGGTTGAGTGAAGTGGAGGAGTGAGAGCTTCTGGTGTGTGTGTGTGTGTGTGTTTGTGTGTGTGCATACCTGTGAGGTGCCCTGAGCCCCTCTCTGCTCTGCCCCGTGTGTGTGTGTGTGTGTCGGTGTGTGTGTGTGTGTGTGTGTAGTGGAGAGATGGGGCCCAGAGGAGGTGGGAGTCTGGCTGGAACAGCTGAGTCTGGGGGAGTACAGAGACACCTTCATCCGACACGACATCAGAGGCTCGGAGCTGCTGCACCTGGAGAGAAGGGACCTGAAGGTACACACACACATGCACACGCACACACCTCAATCCCTCAGTGAATCTGTGTGAACCGTCCCGTCCAACCCACAATCAACTCTCTCTCTCTCTTGTCTCCTGGCCTTCCTGTGCTCTTTATCCTGTTGGATGTCTCCCCGCTCTGCATCGCTCTGCTTGGCTTCTTTACTGTCTGACCGTTGCTTTGTGAAAGCCTCTTCGCTGTAACCCGCTAACACTGTGTGTCTCCTGAAGGGGGGGCTCCAGGGCTGGGGGGGGAAGGGTCAAACTGGGCTGGTTGTTGAGGGGCAACAAAAAAAGTGCAACGTCAGCCAGTTTAGTTGTGATATTATACGTATGAATCTGTAAAGAGTCCCGAGAGGAGAATGAGATGAGTCGGTGTCATTCGGTTTAACATGAATATACAAACATGCACGGCTCACTGAATACCCACGTGTTCACTCAAGTTTGTTTTAATGTCGGACGGCCGCGCGGTGCGGTCCTATTCTCGATGCGGTCCTGTTCTCGATGCGGTCCTATTCTCGATGCGGTCCTACTCTCGATGCGGTCCTATTCTCGATGCGGTCCTGTTCTCGATGCGGTCCTGTTCTCGATGCGGTCCTATTCTCGATGCGGTCCTGTTCTCGATGCGGTCCTATTCTCGATGCGGTCCTGTTCTCGATGCGGTCCTATTCTCGATGCGGTCCTGTTCTCGATGCGGTCCTATTCTCGATGCGGTCCTATTCTCGATGCGGTCCTGTTCTCGATGCGGTCCTACTCTCGATGCGGTCCTATTCTCGATGCGGTCCTGTTCTCGATGCGGTCCTATTCTCGATGCGGTCCTGCTCTCGATGCGGTCCTATTCTCGATGCGGTCCTGTTCTCGATGCGGTCCTATTCTCGATGCGGTCCTGCTCTCGATGCGGTCCTATTCTCGATGCGGTCCTGCTCTCGATGCGGTCCTACTCTCGATGCGGTCCTATTCTCGATGCGGTCCTGTTCTCGATGCGGTCCTATTCTCGATGCGGTCCTGTTCTCGATGCGGTCCTATTCTCGATGCGGTCCTATTCTCGATGCGGTCCTGCTCTCGATGCGGTCCTGCTCTCGATGCGGTCCTGCTCTCGATGCGGTCCTATTCTCGATGCGGTCCTGCTCTCGATGCGGTCCTGCTCTCGATGCGGTCCTGCTCTCGATGCGATCCTGCTCTCGATGCGGTCCTGTTCTCGATGCGGTCCTGCTCTCGATGCGGTCCTGCTCTCGATGCGGTCCTGTTCTCGATGCGGTCCTGCTCTCGATGCGGTCCTGCTCTCGATGCGGTCCTGCTCTCGATGCGGTCCTATTCTCGATGCGGTCCTGCTCTCGATGCGGTCCTGCTCTCGATGCGGTCCTGCTCTCGATGCGGTCCTATTCTCGATGCGGTCCTGCTCTCGATGCGGTCCTGCTCTCGATGCGGTCCTGCTCTCGATGCGATCCTGCTCTCGATGCGGTCCTGCTCTCGATGCGGTCCTGTTCTCGATGCGGTCCTGCTCTCTATGCGGTCCTATTCTCGATGCGGTCCTGCTCTCGATGCGGTCCTGCTCTCGATGCGGTCCTGTTCTCGATGCGGTCCTGCTCTCGATGCGGTCCTGCTCTCGATGCGGTCCTGTTCTCGATGCGGTCCTGCTCTCGATGCGGTCCTATTCTCGATGCGGTCCTGCTCTCGATGCGGTCCTGTTCTCGATGCGGTCCTGCTCTCGATGCGGTCCTATTCTCGATGCGGTCCTGTTCTCGATGCGGTCCTGTTCTCGATGCGGTCCTGCTCTCGATGCGGTCCTGCTCTCGATGCGGTCCTGCTCTCGATGCCCTTGTGTGCGCCACCGTTGACGTGGAAACATGTACAGAAGAAAATAAATAGTACAAGCTCCTCTTCCATCTGTGAGGAAATACATCCACGTCTAGATTTCCAGCTTTAAATCACCTGGTATGGATCACAAAGTAATAAGTATACAAAGTAGGACTTTTTAAACTTGGTCTTTAAAGAACTGACCAACACTGGGCCCTTTGCCATTAAGCTGGTCAGCGCTCTCCGGTGGTCAAATGGAGGTACTGTTTCCTGTCAAAAGCCAACACATTTTCACATTTCATGTGACATTCATTTTAATTTTTAAGCAAACGTTCACTGGTCTTCAGATGTGAATATTTGCAGTTTGTCTTCGTATTCTACGATTGTAAAATGTTATATATTTAGATTTTTTTAGGTCAAACTAAAGAAGGAATTTGAATAAGCTGATTTGGGCTATTACATATGGGCATATTACATCTAACCATCATTAAATAGTTAGATGTAATATGCCCATGGTTTAATGATGGTTAAACCTGATGATTAATTGATTAGTCAAGAGAATAATGGACAGATTCTCAATAGTCAATAATGAAAATAACCTTTAGTTACAGCTCTGGATAAACAATTAAACAAAGTTGTAACTAACACCTCTGTTGACTTACTATAACCAAAAGAATAAATGTAAATGATGTATTTTTAATTCAGCACTAGTAATCCAGACTTTGGTATGACAGGTGCAGGTTAGTGGTGCCGTGTGCACAACTGTCCTGTGAGATTTAATTGTTGGAGTCACACCCACTAAAGCCTCTTTTTTAAAAGAAAAAACATGTTTTAAATGTGCTTGTTTCACAGCCGATCACAGAACAATATACAGGCTCATTGAGTTGTGTGATCAGATCCTCTCGTGAAAATCAGCATCGACCCTGTCATGGCGCTATTAGAGTGGACCCAAAAGCACGACTCAGACAGGAGTCACATAGAATACTGTCTTTGGTTGGAAACAGGCTGGGTCAAAACCGGGAGATCAGTCGAAGAAGCAAACAAGTCCAAAAAGGGGCGGGGCAGAGAATCAGAGGTCAGGGCAGGCAGGCAGGGTCAGAACAGGCAGGTCAGGAATATACTCTAATAACGCTGGAGAACTTGGCACGAAAACACAAGACAATCTGGCAGAGGACAAGTGGAAGTGAGGGAGCTAAATAGTGAGGGACTAATGAGGGGATGGGCTGCAGGTGAGAAGGGCGTGAGGACCAGGTGAAGGGAATGAGGGACTAACGAGGTGATCAGAGGCAGGTGAGGGGAGTTGGACTGATGAGATGGTGTGACAGGATGAAAACAACTATTACAAAAAGGAAGGCGTGGAGCTAAACTGTTACAGACCCGTTCAGAGGATTATTTACAACATGTTCTATTCGAGTGTCGCAGCATGTCGAGACAAAGACCGTACACATACATCCTTTTATCATTTACACCGGTCCAAACAATATTTACAGCATTTATTTAAATCTTTGGCCGGATGATGGTGCTGGATGAAAAATATGATGTGACAATTGAAGTTATTACAGTTCATCTTGATGTCCTGCCGGACATTTCACTCATAACCAAAGAGGAGAAAGTCAATTCTCCGGGCGTCGTGGACTCCTGGACTAAAGGACTTGTTATCCATCTGTTGTTGAGATCATTTCGTGGTTTTCATACTTGACCTAGAACATAAATGCGTATGTGTGTTTTTAATGTGCTGGGCTTGTTTGTTCCCCCCCCCCCCCTGACAGGATCTGGGGATATCGAAAGTGGGTCATATGAAGAGAATTCTCCAGGGAACTAAAGACCTGGCCAAGGCCTCTATGGTTGACCTCTAACCCTGGAAGCCCTCCCCCATCGGTGGAAGAGTGTGCAGCAGCGAAGGTGACGAGAGGAGAGCCGGATTCTTTTTTGTTTTGTTTTTGTATCCCTCTGCTGAGAAAGCAGTCGTGATGTTGTTGACGAGACGACGTCGGCGTGTTCGTTTGTGCTTCGGTGCCAAAATGACCGTCGAGAAAGCGAATTGAAATGCAAAAGGACTTCATGGATCTTCACACACACGAGAAAGAAAAAAGAAAAAAAGGGAACAAAAGCCCCTTTTTTAAGTTATTAACCATTCATTGCGCACAATCAGGTATGCAACCAACCGTACGGTTGGCAGTCGACTTGTTGTTTGAGTTGTGACGACAATAGTAGCAAAAACCAGGACTTTCACGAGCGAGGGATCGAGCTCCGCTTGGCATCCCGGAGCTGCCGAGGCATCGACGCGGCCTTCGGGGGTTCAGCGTCGCATCTGAAGATGAAGGTGTGACATCACAGTGCAGCCGGTGGTCTGGAAGGTGGGACGAACAGTGGGATACTGTCGCATGCTGTGCTTGCTCGTCTTTACATTTGTTGAATTGCATGATAAGTGTCTTGATTCTTTTTCCCTTTATTTTGTTATCTTTTTTTTCTTTTCTTTTTTCTGTGCAAAATAACACTTGAACAAGTTTTACATGACTTAAGTATTAGGATGCCATTTGTTACTACTGAAAGCATCTTTTATGGTCTAAATCCAACTTTTCCTTCTTTTTTTCCGAGCTTTAATTTATTTTGTTTGCATGCTAACGATGTGTCAAAGATTTGTGTTGAGTGCCATATTTTTAGTCATCTAGTGTAGAACGTGCTTTATTGGTAGAAGTCATAAGAAGTTTTATTTTATTTTCTTCTTCTTCTTCTTATTTTAAAGCTGTTGATGAGGTGTGAATATTTGGAATTAGTATTTGTGAGTGGACACGTTCTCTGTGGGTGTGAAATCAGTACCAAAGTGAATGTCTACGAAAACATTGATGACTTTGTTCAGTTCGCGCATCTTAAATTAAATAGGCCAGTAGGTCTTAGTTCTTAATTCCATTTAAGGAGGAGATTGGCGTTGGCACGAAGCCAACCGCATCACCCATAGGGTGGCGGAGTTTATTTTTTATTTTTTAAGGAAACACTTAAAAGGCACTTTCTACTTCTTGCTTCATGCAAGTGCAAATACTCATATCATTACATAGAAGTAACGGTTCACCTCAACTTTTGAACTTTTGGCAATTTAACGCAGTATTTAACACTCATGAGAATAGCAGTAAGATATCGTTTTTTAATGTGTAACAGAGCAGTTGATCTGCGGCCTGCATGGCATCGTTCAAGTGCAGCTTTATTATTTTTCTTTATTTTTTTCTTCTTTAAATTCCAAAGTGAGACGTTGATTGATAGAACACTACTTTTACCTTGTTAGTTTCTACTAAGACTGGTGGCATTACAGGGTATATTTCTATATGTGATGCTAAGTTTGTATAAACATATATGCACTGTATATATATATATATACATATATATATATGTATGCAAACCATGTTTGTAAGTGTTGTAGTCTAACGCATTTGTAGATTGCTGACATGGCATGCATTGTCAACAGCTGACACATTTGATTGTGTATATTACACCATAACATTTGTGTGTTGTTGATGTGTGTTCTAATCTCTTGTACACGATAAGGCTGTTGTCGTCTAATGATGGTGCAATATTTGATCTCTTGTTTTGATACTGTCTCTGCAGCTTTCTGGCATGATGTTTATCAGTGGGGGCGGGGGGGGGGGCAAACAAACAAAAAAGCGTTGAAAGAGGTTTTTTTGTACATGTACTCTTCCCCTGAGGTTTAGTGGATTAGATTTTAAGTTTATAGTTAAGGCCCGTAGAAAGAGTGCTTTCTTTCTTATGGACTCCAAATTTCTTCCAGCGGTTCAGTAGTTTGTAGTTTTGCTCCTCTGTGCTTCCAGGATGATACACTAGAGTAGGACTGTGTCAGCGGGTGAGGAGAACGGGCAGACACGACTGTTGTGTTTACACCTAATATGTATCACAATGTATTTGTCCACATTGAACCCTTTCATCAGCAATCGTATACTTACGATTGCCAACTAATTGTATCACGCCATTTCAACTCTGATATCTTCCCCCCTTTCGGAGAGCAATGTGTTGCTTTGTGTGTCAGGTTTAATTCTGCCTTTTCACCTTTTTAAGCGGAATAAGTCTAAAATAGTTTAAAACTTTTATTTTCTTCATTTCGTGAATATCGAGTGCTACGTTTTAACACGTGCACACATTTTCATCTGTCATCATCCAACGCATCCTAAATGGTAATGGCATGTGAGCGAGTCAGGGGCTGAATCTGCATGAGCTGTCTCTCGTATTCCACCAGAGGGCGATGTCCCCCCCCCAGTCTGGCTGTTGCTCATGCCGACAATCAGTTGCGTTCAGGCTCCTGTGTTCAGTGGGCCGCCGCGTTGCAGAAATCAATAAGCCTATCAATCAAATTCAAGACATCTTCTTTTTTTGTTGTTGCTCATACTTAATAATAACCATCATTGATAAACGGTCAATGTGTAGTTAATTGAACTGTAGCTAATAGTCGAACAATGAAATGATCTATTAATAATGTTGACTAATTAGTTTAGCTACTTATGTATTTCATCATAGCTGATAAGAGATGAAAATAATTACATTATAATTACACTATTAATATACATTGTTGTACATGTCAAATTTTAGATACTGTATTATGAATTTGTTAATTAAGCGTCTGTGTATTTAGAAAAGCTCTATACAAGTCTGAATTATTATTATTATTATTATTATTAATGATTACCACATTATTTGTAAAACATCTATAAACCTTAGATAGACCGACCCGAAATCAATTAATTGACAAAGTATACAAACTGTCTAAATAATATTTCTAGATGATTTCCAAGTTATTTATTAGCCATTTAACCCTCTGGAGTCGAGGGTCATTTTCTCGATTTTAGCATTTTTTAAATATTTACCCTTTAACGCAGTATTATAATCATTGACTATCGAAATAAAGTTAAAAGATGGTGATCATATAATATAGAAGATGTTATGCAACAATAAACAGTTTTACTATTATTTACTAGTCAACATTATGAATCACCATTTCATTGTTTGTCAACGAAATGTTTATTTATTGATGATGGTTGTTATTGAGTGTGACCCTGCCTTTTTTTTTCTTGGAGTAGATCAGATTAATTGTTGTCTATTTAATGACCATTGGCCTTCTAATAGCCAGAATCTCTGGATTTCGGTTTAGTCCAAGTTGAAGCCTTTCTGTTAACATGTGCTTTAAATGGGGCGCTGTACTACAACTGCTGCACGCTGCCTTGTTCAGTCGCTGTTTGTTTTATGAGACCTCCACCATGCAGTCGGCATCCACTAATACCGTTGCAGGTCCTGAGCTGTGTGTCTGTCCCTGTTTCCGTTCTCCATGCGTCCAAAGTGTCTGCCGGGGTCTCTGGCCCCAGACTCCAGGCGAGAGAATGCTCGACCTCTCCACACAGAGTGGAAGTAGCCACCTTTCTCCCTCGCTGTGTTTTCCAGTGGTCTGTAAATAATGCTGCACACTGCCTGGTTTCCCAACTAACAAACAAACGAAACCCATGCAAGGAACCCCAAAAGATGGGATGACATGATAGCTCTGACGTGCGGGTTCCTGAAGTGATGGGAGAAAAGTGAGTTTCATTTGTTTACATTATGTTTACAATGGCACAGTTTTCATTTTTAAGACTATATATGTAGGTATAAACAATATTTGCATATTTATTGCCTAAGGTTAAATGACATGATGTGTGTTGTGTTTCCACATTTGGAATATAATGTTACAGTTGTCACCTGTATTACTATGGATAATTTTGGTAAAGTAGTTGATCATTTTCATGACTACTAAGTGACTGTTTTCTGTGCCTTTTTATGGTTAGAATGCATGGTTAACTATTTATTACAATTTGGAGTCACTGAGATGTGTATTTTTGTATTCTGAATAAATAAATGGTTCCGCTTTTGTTGTACATTTTGTAGGTGCCTTAAAACAGGCTACCTATTCATATCTCTCTTCTTCAATAAAACCAAATACATATGCAGTGTGTTTCCGCCTCGTTCTATTTCGATTTCACTTCCAGGAAGAAAAAAACTGTTCTAAAAAATTTGAAATATCTTCAGGGGATAAAATCGGTTCTAGTTGACAGTTATATATAGATATCTAATAGCGCTTTCTCCCTTTCAAATGAAAGGAGACAAAAGTATTTGCTGTGTCATAAGCTGAATCAGTTCTGCAAACAGACTGTTGAATAGCTTGATTGTGACTTAAGACTGGAGGCCATCTGTGACATTTGAATTCCTTTTGGATCACCCCTTGAGCATCTCTCCACATCCTCTCCTCTGCTTGTATTATTCTCTCACAGTCTTGCAATATCTTTCTTCTTTTTTAAACTAATGTTTTCAGTAGCCAATGTTTCTTTCAGTCAATGTTTTTTTTCTCTTGTCATCTCACTTCATCTCTGGTAACATTTTCTTATTTCACTGTCCGATCCCTTCCACGACTGTTTCACAAATGGTTAAAACCTAAAAGATGTTCCAACTAGAAGCAAAAGAAACAATTGTGAAACACATAGACTCATCTCTTTTTTCCATATGTTGTCACTGTTGATTGGCCCTTAATAATAACAATTGCAGGACGAGCACGTTTTGCTCATATACTTTATTCTGAGATGACAGACAAACTTTATAAAACCAAAAGAACTGAAAACATATGTGATGGTAAGGAAATTAAAGTATATGGGAATTTTAGCATTCAGACATCAGGCTTAAGTTAAGTTTAATATAATATCCATTTTTTTATCACCCCACACTGTTGTGATGATTAGCCTTTACCAAATGGTTGAGATGTCAATAACTTCATGGAAGCACCTGAGAAGGCTTTATTTTTATATATATCTGCAGTCCCATTAACATGATTTAAAAATGTGGTGAATCAAATGATGGAACAACCCATTAAACGGACAATCTTTGAAATGCTGCTTGGCAATATTGTTGGAAACTTCCCTCTTCTTTAAAATGGGCAATTAGCGTTGTTTATTTTCCAATCAGACACTCAAAGAGCTTTAATTTCCTCATGCACATTTGAGATACTAGTTGAATGTTTGATTTTTGTCAATTTCAAGAAATATGTTATATTAGGGACTGAACAGTGGACCACGTAACTGATTCACAGGACAGTATAGATACATGGAAAGTGTAAAACTAACTGCATCACAAATACATGTCACGAGAGCTGCATAGTGTCAACATTGTAAGTGATAAATAATTTAAATGTATTAAAAGCAGCAATTTGTGTCTGTGGTGACTGCTATTGAATAGTTCCAAGTAGCTCCATAGGGTGCTATGGAATGTATACACATATATGTACACTATACTGTGAATGCATCAGGTGTATTAAGGTAGGGTTGTGTCTTTATTACGTAAACAAAACAGAGAGCACAGTTTTTTTGGTGAGCAAATGTTTTTTATTTTGAGAGGTTTTTTTTATTTTGAGAGCAGAACTTTGCTCCTTTCGCGTAACTACCTTCATACAGTTGTGGCATTAACATATATTTCAAGCACAATATTTGGATACATTAAATGATATAGCATATTGTGTTTGCATTACTGCTCTAGTAGCTTGTTTGTTTATATTTTGTGTATACAATTACATTATTTGAAACACAAAGGTAAACATAATTGCCATAAGTCATTCCAAACACCCCGCAGTTTGATGGTTCTGTGTTCGACAGTGACAGAGTGCGACACGCATCCTGTTCTCGGGGTGCGATTGATGATGCCTCGTCACTCTTGTTTTCATGGGAAGAGTAGTGTTGCACAGGAAATGAGGAATCCGAATAATTTCTGAGAACTGGTGAAATTGAATCGCAACAAGGTAAAGTCTGTATATCTACTTTTGAGGGAAGGTGTGGCCCTTGTGAAGGATTTAAATAGTTATTTTACCCGGTCAAACTCTGAAAATCGGTTATACCGCTGTCATGTTTCCAATTGCAGCTGCATAAGCACGAAGCGAATTTCTGGTCAACTCGATTGATATAGCATTAATTATTCCGAACAATCATGGATCCATCCCCTTTTGTTGTAACACCGGAATAACCAAGATGGTAATATTAGTCGGGGGAACCAAGGTGGGCGAGGAGTTCGAAACGGACGAATCGTTCGCGCATCAAGACACGGCGGCTACCGTCACCGGAGTCCGACGCCGAGCCGTGAGGAGAACATGACTTCATAACGACACACAGCCATGTTTGGAACATACAGGAAAAAAGACGACACATTTCCCCTCCGCTTAGGTATTTGTGTCTACTTTAACGTTATCGTTGGCGTTGGGGGCGAGAGCGTTAGCTCGCGATGATACAAAAAAATAGCGTGACGTCACAGCCCAAGCCCACCGCGGCCTGGTTCAGCTGCTGCTCGCCCCACGTGATTGACAGCCCGTCAACTGGGCAAGCTGGGTGATTTGACGGCGGTTAATCGATAAAAATAAATAAATAACTGTGACATAACTGCTGTTTCGGCGAGTTAATAACCCTTGTGCGCGCGCTCGTGTGTGTGTGTGTGTGTGTTTTTGGTAGCACAGAGCCCGAGTGGTCGTGAGTCAACATCAGCATCCACGGTGTGCGGGCTCCTCTGTGGCCCGCTGCTGCTGCTGCTGCGGAGGAGGAGGAGGATAACCGGCCCCGCGAAGCTGTAACAAACACCCCGGTGCCCTGTTTTTAAGATGCCTTTTAACAAAAACGTATTGGGGTTGGGTGACGTAAAGGGCGTGTTTACGCTTTACGTTAGAGCTGCCGAATAAAGCAGGACGTCGACGTCAACAAGTCGCGCTGTGTGACAACACGAACAACGGATACGTTCCCGATCTCAAAGTAGCGAGCTAGCTGAGTTAAGTTACACGCAATGTTCAGTTCAGGGGATGCGTTGCATGTTAAATGGCTGGTGTTGTCCAGCCCTCCTTTTTAAAGGGAAGGAAGGCAGTTTGCAGCAGCGGTGACAAAGAGTTGACACTAAAAAAAGGGAAGACCACCCGGAAAAAGAATGAGCATTTTGCTGTTGAAAATTGTGTCTTAGAAGTTGTTCTAGAGTTCTTTATGGAGAAGTAATAAAAACTATAACACAAGACAGCCCAAAGCCTAAAGTGAAAGTGACGTCCTATGATATAAGACAAACAAAATTACATGAAAAGCACTGGTGTAAATATATATATATATTTTAATATATACGTATATATATATATAATATATATATTTTAATATATACGTATATATATATATAATATATATATACGTATATATAATATATATATTTTAATATATACGTGTATATATATATATTTTAAAATATACATTTTTAAAAATATATATTTTAATTCCATTTCAATGTCTCAGTTTTAGGGTCCTGGTGTTGTCCGCACTGGTCCACTGTCTTCTTACCGGGACGTCTGAATCAAACAGAGCCAGCGTTAATGTTATTAGTAACACCTGCTGTGCTGTTGCTCCAATGACAAGCCAAGACATGATTTAGATGGAATGCAATTAATGTAATTAGACGGACCAATTAGAACCTGGAACAAGGGAATGTGTAGCGTTTTAGTTTTTTTTTTACATGCAGAGCATTAATATAAAAGTAAACAACTACATGCTCTGTAAATACATATGGTGGAGTAATGTTGACATGAGCAGAGGACAAAGCCTCTTTCTCTCCAGTCTTGTATCTTGCATTTTCTTTTAAAGATTGTAATGAATCATCATTCAAAATAGTTGCAACCCTACTCTGGAGCATCTCCAGCTCCAACATTTGTCTCAACGCAACCTCCGCCACATTCCTGTCTCTCTGCTCGTCAACCAAACAAAGGACTAGTTTGAGTATCGGAAAAATAAGTTATGAATTCAGTTTCAGAGTGAGTCTTTCTCATGTCCTACAGGCTTTGCTCTTCTCTCTTAGTTTTTGTTTATCTATCTTTCCGGCCACCCACACACAAAAGTTGGACCACTTCAGCTCCGAAAACCACACAAGATTTTAGACTACGCAGTTTCTGGCCTTGACAGGTTGTTTTGCCGTCGACTTTCTAAGACGATCACAAACACCCGTTTGACTCCTTTGGCAGGATCTGCTCAGCTTCATTGCATCTTTTGTGCAAACGATCATAATTAGTTTTATGAATCAGCCCTCGAGGATTAGTTCAAGCCGAAACTGAGTTACATTTAATTGCAGTTTCTCCACGATGTGACTTATACCTAAATACATGTGGCATTATGTGACCACATCAGTCGCACAAGGTGGAGATGGAGGCCAGCTGCATTGATTCTCAAATTGCGTACCACTAAATACGAAAACATGAAACGTCCCAGACAACAACAACGACAAAATAAGCAGATTCGCACACTACTTTATGTTGTTCATCTCGGTTCCAGATATCCACAGTCATAGTGAAGGCCATTGTGCCTGCTTGTCTTGTGATTGAATCGGGATGCACTGCATAGTTGAGGTTCGGCAGCAGCAGCTGGTCGTGTTGTTTTTGCACAGCCTGCTAAAGCACCCATGAGAAGCTAGGAGGTCCTGGATGACTCGAGGAAGCCGGTGGCACGTGTTCTACCCCTCTGGTTCTCAGGAAGCAGGATGGGCCGATCAATGGGACCGCCTGCCTGTGTCTAGACTCCTCTGGCTGCTTTGGACCGTACCTCAAAGGAGAGGCTTGGATTTCTTGGGAAACTTTTGCTTCTCGTACACTGTAAATATTTTGCCTCCTTTACCCGCTCTCTCATGCTGCTTGCAGTGTTTCCCCCGCTCAGTCGGAGCACCCCCCCCCCCCCCCCCACCGTTCTCTTGCCTTTCTGTTTGATCTTTGACGCAGGCCTGACTGTTTTAAAGCAAATCAAAGAAGCAAGGCCTACTATGGCTTATCCTCACCAGCAGGAGATGTCGAGGCCGACTTTGAAGAGCTTTAGTCGGGTTATTTTCGCACAGGTTTCAAGACGATGCGATCTACGCTGTATAATCTACCAAACAGCTTGAGGACAAAACCACGAGGTCAACTGCATTGCCTCCTGCGGTGAAATGTTTCGTAATCTCTCCCACAAGCTTGATCCCATTGGTTCAGTGAATTAGTGACTGGCACAGATGCGGTGACGCCGTAGCTCCGTGTTGGATGTAAACCAGTGACTTTGTTGCACCGTGCTTCCGGTTTTGGCATGTCGGTGCGCAACAGTCGATGGAGACACAGTGCGATGTATCTTTGTCCACTCACAGCCCAGAACTTGCCATCGCTCTGTCATGTGATTCATCGCCGCGGTCGAGGGTGCAACGGCTGAGGATCGCGCAACAGCGGTCGAGATCTCACGTTCAACATTCGTGTTTTCTCTTGTTCGCTGAGGATTTGCTGATTCTAATTCCCCGTATCCCCTTGCGCCTCTCTCCGTACAGGTGAGCGACCCGTCCAGCCAGCCGCGCGCAGCTCTCTGTTGCCATGGACGCCTGTGCACGTATTAGAGGAGTCCCCATCAGGTCCAGGGCCTCGGTCCGGAAAGAGGTCAGTCTTCTCGGGCGCTGCGTTTTATTTTCTGAAACTCTCTGTTGTGCACTGTATGTGTTGAAAGTGGGATATCAAGCCCATCTCTTCATGGCTGCCATCTGACATAGGCTTTTTATATATTTTGCACCTGATATTAAGAAACCGGTAAAAAATGAAGCACACCGACTTGTAATGATGTTATGTGAAAATGCAAAAGATCTTGTCGTATTTGTAGTCCAGTTTAATTTAAATGCGCTAATGCAATACAGTCCTGTCTTTGTTTGCTTGCGCTCTGTAGTTACCTTCGCATTGAAAATGCGGAAGGTTATGTTTTGATCGCTGTGTATTTATTTATTTATTTGTATGCGTGTTATTCGCATAACAAAAAAAGTTTTAAACCGAATCGCATGAAATTTGGTGGGATGATTGGTTGTTATCCGGGGACCATTTGATTCGATTTTGGGATCGATCGGGTCAAAGGTCAAGGTTATGAAAAGGTCAAACTTTTCTTGAATCACATGAAATTTGGTGGGATAATTGGTTATTATCCGGGGACCATTTGATTCGATTTTGGGATCAATCGGGTCAAAGGTCAAGGTCATGAAAAGGTCAAAATCTTCTTTTTACCATAGCACGGTCAATTTTTATCCAATTGGCATGCAACTAATGCCAACATGTTCATAATTCAATGCCCAATCTTGTGATATGCGAAGGCATGCGCTCTACCGAGTGCCCGTTCTAGTTGCGAGATGTGTTCGCTATGTAAATGAAAGGCCGACAGGATCTTAAAGTGAATTGAATGCCAATGTGGGTATAATCTGATTAGCCAGGATCTTATATTTAAGTCGTGTAAAAGCACAAAAGAAGGCATACAAGAAGAAGTACAGCCCTCCTCGTGCATCCTGCAGTTATGGACACACTACACATTGATTTGTTATTGTTTCTGTCAGGTCACCATATACTTGGGCTTATTAACGCTGCATGTTTTTTGCAGACTGTGCGTGACGGTGGGCCGCAGTGTTTGAAGAGCCTCTTCAGGAATAAGAAGGAGCTCTGCAGCGTTGGCCTCGAGCAGCCATCCAGAGACGTCACGAGGCTGACGGAGGTTTGTCACCCAAACGGCGGCGCAGACATACGCAGCGCACAGGAACACTGACCATCACCTGTGTTCTTTCAGATCCATTTTGTGTGTCTGCCTGGCCAATGTGAAGGGGACGATGTCACCCAACGGGTACGTTTCTATTATTAATTACGAGTGGTGAGAAAACACTGAAGGAAAGTCCTGCTTGAAATGCAATTCTGATGCGGTACTGTACTGATGGCCATTTGGGTATTTTGGGTGGTCTTCTTCTTCCTCCCCAGGCTCTGTTTTCTATGCCAGCGGGGCTGTGTGAGCTTCTGAGGTCCCTCCACGTGCACAGCTTAAAGAATGACGAGGTTCTGCTGCTCAAAGACTCCCGCAGGCTGGCAGAGCACAAGGACGCTGGGCCGCAGGTAGGTGGCAGATCTTTTGTGTCGGCAATGGAATGTGCCAGTCGGCATGTAAAGTAAAGGGGAAGTGAGCGGGAAGGCGTGGAAGTGAGAGGAGAGACCAAGAGGAAGTAAGAATGAGCTACTGCACTGGTCTATCCGAACAAAAGGTTCTTTTCTTTTCAAATTCTTTTAAAGCACCAGTGCCTCGAGATCAATTCTTGAGAGAATACTAGAATCTGTGTGTTTTAGTCATTTATCTTAAAAAATTAGCCTTACCCTATAGCAAGATAACGGCAGTTTATTTCGGGAATAAAATGTTTGTTTACACTGGAAAACATGCACATTTGAACACAGAAATGACGGATCATATTTTTTCCATACACATTTGACTTTTAATGCTCAGCGGTAAAACTGAATCACTTTTTAGTTGTGTCATTTCTGTTGTATCTGCCTGAAATTCACGCATTTGTTGATGAAACGGTTTCCCCGTATTTATGGCCTTGTCTGTCTCTTCGTGTAAACAAACACACCAAGTTGTTCTCAGGCTTTTGAAGAAGTGCAGGTGGGATGGACGGACAAAGATGTTTTGTTTTTTCTCCAGCCCAAGACTGCAGCCTCGTTCCTCCTGGCCCTGTGTGTTTGGGTCCACACGGCCCTGCAGCTCACTCTGTGGTGTTGCACTCGTCCGTTTGAGACACTCAGACCTCCCACCTATCTGCAGCAAACAGTGGACTTGCACAAACTCATTGTGCACATGCAACAGATCAAGTCACAATCAGAGTACAGACATAACAATCCACCACCAGTCCGTCTCCACCCTCCTGTAAGATTAGGATAAGGACATTCCCATGTGAATTCAGTTTAATGTGCCCATTTACCTTCACATTAGCAGCTGCTGCTGCCGATTGCAGGACGTGCTCACTTTGACAGTTTATTGACAGTTGGTTACAAATTATGTAATTTTTTAAAAAATCATCTGATTTTAAAGGTTTTGTTTTTGCCTCCTGGGCACTGCTGATGTGCCCTCGAGCAAGGCACTAACGCCCCAACTGCTCCACGGACGTTCTATAGTAGTAGCTGCCCACTGCTCCTCATACTAGGATGGGTTGAATGCAGTGGCTTAATTCCCATGTGTGTGTGCTGTGCTGTCTACATGTGTGACAATAAAAGTAGATTTTAATCACCAGGCTTATAAACTTTCTGTATTTCTCTCTCCCTTGTCCTTCTTTCTTTTTTCTCTCCCTCTTTATCTCTTTCTGTGCTGTTCCCCTCCACCTTTAGTGTTGGTTAAAGGCCGTGTGTGTGCTGAGGCATAATCCCAGCACGAGTGTCTACCCCCAAGCCAGTATAGCGTCTCTGGTGGGCTTGCTGGGGTGTTACATGGCAGGCGTACGCTACGCTTTGGAGCTCCAGGCTCTGCAGAGGGGCGCAGCTGAGACCAGTCAGCCAGAGGAGGACGACACCAACCAGTCGGTCTCGTCAATCGAGGATGACTTTGTCACAGCCCTGGAGCATCTGGAGGAGGATGACACGGGAGACAATCCCTGTAGGTTACACCTCTAATGCTTGGTGTCGGCTCTCCTTTGTAGAATATCTTGTTAGCCATCAACTGAATGTAAATACTTCTGCAAAATGGAGGTGTCGATTTTAAACCAGCTGTTTTTTATTCCACCATAATACATGCATGATATTGTTTTTAAAAAGTGGCAATCATTTTAATTGTGTCAGCTCAGTGCTAGATTGTTAGTTTCATCTAGTTGGGATGCACTTTATACCTTTTTTATATCATATATAAGGGTACAATGGATGAGCATGTTTTCAGTTAGCTTTCTTTTGTGGTTAACTTTTTCTCTGGTTTTGATTTGTTTATATACTCCACAGCTGCAGTTTCCTATCGCCCTTTTAAGAAGCGCGATGTGGCATCACAGACCGTCCCAGCCCACAAGAGAAAAAAGGAATTTGCAGGCGCACGCATTATCATAAGCTCATCTTCAAAGAAGAATATCGGCCAACCCGCATCTGGTCCGGAAGTGTCTGTCACAGTGCAGAAGTCATCGGCCATGGAATCTCAATGGACTTACTGCAGTCCCGGAGCTCGTCTCCCCGCCTCGCCTTTGGTTAATGTCAGTGAATCGGAGGATTCGGACGGCTCCAGCCCGAGCCCCATTATTTTCCTGGATGAGGTGGGCTACCAGAAGAGCCTGCTGGCCAAGCTGGACATCCCCCAAGTTCCAGGGGGCCCCAGAGAACGAGTTGAAGACTCTGACTCCGAAGTCAGTGAATTCTTCGACAGCTTTGACCAGTTTGACGACCTGGAGGAGCTGAGCTCAGACAACTGCACTCTGGCGCTGCCTCTGGACGCCATCAGTGCCCCGACCACGCAGAAGCACACCAGCTGGTCAGCATCCAAATATGTTTCTCGGGGCTGCTCGACCAAGGGAATGAATCCTCAACGCTTTGACAATCCCACGCTCCCAGCCAATGTGAAAAAACCCACGCCTCTGAAGCCGGGCTCTCCCTACGCACTTCACTCTGAGGTGCCTGACTCCCCTCGACCCGTGCAAAGCTCCTCTGATGAGAACGGCGGCCCACTCTTTAGTCCCGTCAGCTCCTCGGCCTTCAGCCCCCTGGTGGACTCGAGTGGCCCGCTGGAATACTTCTGGAAGGCAGATGAGGATGGACCGGATAGCTCCGAGATACGTAAACCCCAGGATCTCTGCTCTCTGTACAAGACCTACTCGGACTTTGCGAGCAGCCTCTCCAAAGAAATCCTGGGATCTGTGTGTGGCTACCAGTCTGCCGTTGACATCAGCGACAACAAGAATCTCAGCTGCGTCTGCCACAAGGAGTTCCAGAACCCATCGGGCTACCTGATGAAGCTCTCAGAAATACAAGAGACTGTAACAGTGGCCACGCTGCAGAAGAAGTCCCAGTCTCTGAAGGATGGCATCCAGAGGTTTGCCACTGACCTGGTGGAGATGAGCCTGGGCAGCGCCTTGCGAGACCTCCAAAAAGGTGTTTCCTCCTGTACCACCACCTTGTGTCACCTCGCTGCCAGGCTCACCTCCTCAGTGTTTCAAATGGCCTTCCATGAGATCGGCATGCGCCACGCCTACGTGTTAAAAAAACGAGCAATCAATGGACTGGCGGGCTTCCTGGCCGGAGAGGCTGTGTCTGGGGCGCTGAAGGAGTTCCTGATCGTGAAAAAGCAGATTCTCCACAACACCGTGACACGTTTTGCTGCCGATCTGGCCGAAGAGCTCGTGTTTGAAGGCGTTATGGAAGTGTGTCAGTTCTCCTACCTGTCAACCCCTCTCACCGCGAGTGATTGGTCCTTTGGCCGCGGGCGAGCGGAGGAAGAGGAAGAGGAGGAGGTGGTTTCCTCCTATGCTTCAGACTTGTCCGAGTCTGTTATCCAAGAGGCCTTCATAGAGCTGTCTCAGGCGGATGTTGCCTTCACGAGCCAAGCGGCTATTAGTGTGTCTCTGGACAACATCTGTTACGTCAGTGCAGAGAACAGTGGTGCCGACACCTGCAGTACCTTTGCCAACCAGCAGGTTTTAAGTGCCTGCTCAGTGGCAGCAGTTCCTGGGCCTTCAGGAGAGGATGCTGCCTGCACGGTAGAGAAAGCCCTGTTTACAGTCTCGGGCATGGCCAGCTGTATTCCTGTGCCCCAAGCAGGCCAAGTCCTCTCCCACCTCCAGGATTCTGAGGAGACCTGTCCGTCTGTGTCTAGCTTGTCAGACATCCCACAGGCCAGCCCCCATAAAGTAACTGCATCTTCCTCCGACACCACCACCTCGACCCAAACGTCCCTTGACAGTCACGGAACGCAGACAGCCACCCCCGGTGGAGACCCCACCCAAGGAAAGTCTCCGTTCCAAAACTTCTCTGGCAACATGGTGGACATGATAGTAACGGAGGCCTGTGAGCTGATGACTGCATCTAATATGAAGAAGAGTTTCGGCGACTGTGCTGATTTCTTTACAAAGACAATCGGAAGCAGAAGGGACTCCTCTTCTGAGCAAGAGACGGGTAATTACGAGGCTCCAGATTCCCCTTCAAAGCAGGCAGCTGGCTTCACATGTGACCATAGCGAGTCTAACTTTGTGAGGACGGGCGGGCCTGTTGACGCAGCAACGGACCAGAGCATTCCTCACATCTCTTTTCAGGCAGGCTCTCAAAGCCAGGGGAGACCCAGTTGCGAGGTAGACCCCAGGACCAGAGGCGTGGCCGAAATGCACCCTGTGATGATGGATACTCTTGACGTGCCGGGTACCGAGGCGGCCGGACAAAGGAGGATAGCCGTTCCCGGGGATGACTCGGCTCCGAGCTCTGGGCAAAAATCTGGTGGGACGCCGGGCACGCCCCCGTCTACGCCTCAGCAGCCCAGTGAGGTGTCCGAGGAGAAGCAGATGAAGCGGTTCTCCAAGAAGCTGAAAAGCAAGCTGTCGAAGGAGTTCTCCCCTGCTACCCCCCCACCCACTCCTCACGATCAGCCTGAGCCAAAAGACGCAACCCCCGAGGCTGACAAGGCTGAGTTCATGCTCAAACTGATGAGGTCTCTCTCTGAGGAGGCCGATGGCAATGAGGAGGAAGAGGAGGAAGAGTTGGCAGACGAGGGGCGTGTCGGTGGCACTAGCGGGTGTTTTGAGTCGGCGGGTGGCCGGCATGAGCTGAACCAGATGTCCGCTCGCAGAATGTCCAACAAGGAAGCTCTCCACTATGCCGAGCGGCTGGCTTGCCACATTGTCTCCATGGCAACAGAGATGGACACCCTGGGAGGGGCAGAAGAGGAGGGAGAGGCGAGCAACGGCGGTGAGAGGAGGAGAGACAGCGTGGCTCACTTCTCGGAGCAGACCCTGAACACCTTGTGGGTCTATGCCGGGGAGGTGGCGGGAGAGGTCGTCGACGACGTGAAGAGGATGGTGAGCTCTGCTCAGCAGTGTCCACATCACAGAGATCTCAGAAGAAGAAGCTTTGAGAGATCTAGTTCTGAATGTTTGCATCAGCACCAGTATCACCCCAGTACAGACCAGAACAGAGACTGGGGGGTAGGGAGGCCGGCAGAGCAGTGGTCTCACGACCCGATAGCCTCCGTCTTCCGGTCTCCCACCTCCACCTCAAGCACCTTCTCCGGCTCCGGCTCCGGCATGTCCTCTGAGTACCCCAGCTGTGAGAGTGTGACGGATGAGTACGCCGGCTACCTCATCAGGGTGCTGAAAAAGGAGGGAGGCAGTCGGGAGCTGGTCCTGGACCAGTATGCGAGCCGGTTGGCCTACCGCTCCATAAAACTGGGCTTGGCTCATGCCAGTCGCAAGATCAAGCAGAGATCCTCCAGCGCCCGCCTTCACTCGTCCAAGTCGCTGCCAGATGAATGGAAAGCCTCTGGCTGTGAAGCGTCCAAGGAAAGAGCAGAGCCAGCGGCGCGTCCCTCTGGCAAGGACGCTCGGTGTAGTTGCACGGACTCTGGAGAGCAGAGTCCGAGGGAGTATGTCGACCTGGTCCACTTTGCAGAGTCTTTAGCCCACGACATCACCTGTGACGTGACGCACAAGCTGCAACTTTCCTCTGCTCGACTGCCCAAGTCTCTCACCGACTCCTCGCTGTACAAGAAATCCAAACTGGAAGACATGGCGGAGAATCTCATCAGGAACTCCTTCTCTTGCCCCCTGCTGTCCAAGGAGGGTAAGTGCAGGCATTACCACAGCACAGGGAGCCTGTATGACGGAGGCTACAGGAGTCGGGTGACGCAGGTCATCGAGCATTATGCCAGGAGAATAGTTGACGACACTCTAAAGATGAGTCTTGCTTCATCCCGGGAGCAGCAGGGGACCCAAGGCCAGGACCAACTCTCTCACGCCCAGAGGTTGTCCGAGGGGCCGACACCGGGCCGCGCAATGATGGAGAGGACGTGCCGTTATTGTCAGGTGCAGGAGTGCCCGTACTGCAGCAAACACAGCAGGCACCACCACCAGCCCGTATTTCAGAGGAGCAAAAGGGGGTCAGAAGGTCAGGCGAGGCCTGAGCGGCTGTCTAGCCTGGAGATTCCCAAGATCCACATTGACCTGGAGCACAAGGCGGCGCTCGCACAGGAGATGGTGTCCACGGCGAGGGAGCTGAGCAACACCAGCCTTAACGCCGACAGCGGCATCGGCCACGATGGAACCAGCTACGCCGAGAGCCTCACTGCTGAAATCGTGACGTCGGCCCTGACCAACGTCTGCCAGACCGGCAACATCAGGTGACCACGTCACGCTTTGTAAAGATTCACATTTGTAGTTTTCTTTTGTCTGTTTCAAGAACACTTTATTGTTGCATTCATGCAACTTGGTTTAAATGCCTTTCTAATGATTGGTGAATCAAACACATTTTAATAAGATGGTACTTTAAAGCTACTTCGGATTTACTTTTAACCTGTTGTTTTACTTTGAATGAGAGAATTTGTAAATATTAACATCATTTGTTGACGCCCTCTGCATTTAGCCTCCATGGGAGGGAAGCCACAGAGTCTTCTGTGTCCCAGCAGCTGAGTGTCGGAGATGACAGTCTGGGCAGCTGGTCCAACCTGAGCTTTGAGGACGAGCACCCAGACGACAACAGCAGCTTCCTGCACCTCAGTGACAGGTAAGCAAGCACTGGCCTTCTCATGCAGAGCATACCAGACATCCGTTAACTGTAGAGCACGCTGCTGTTATCTTCTGTCAATAATCCACTGGAGTAATAGATAATGAATACACTTTGCAGATTACCAGACACTAAACCATGTATCTGATAGAGATGTGTTTTTAACTATTTATATATATTTATATGTGTGTGTGTGTGTGTGTGAGTCTGGCAAATGCTGTAATATGTCTGTTATTACACTTCTGGTTTTACTATTGCAGTAACAGTAACTTATTTGAATACCATAATGTTAAAAGCATGTCGTTTTTTATTTATGAAATGGCTATCCACTAGTAATTTTTAATTAGATGACAGGAGAATTCCCTCTTGCACTTTTATTGGTGACAATAAGATCATCCACAATGTGATCTGACACGAGAGTACCGATAAATGAGCTTTTTTTCAACATGGTGGCAAATACCAATGTCTCAGCCACTGCTGTTTCTCATAATTTGGTTTTCATATTTAAATGTGAACAATCGAAATACAGGCTCTATAAAATAGGATTTCAATAAGATACCGTAAGATAAGAAAACGTAGGATATATGGTAAAATATACCATTTGGATATGAAGACTTTGGTCACAAGCGGTGGTTATGGCCATATAACATGCTGATGTGTGCTTAATATTTCAGTTAGAGGCAGTAGAATGTGTTCCTGTGCGGCCATGGACTCGGGACTTAAAGAATGAGGTTATTGTTTATTGTTTATTAAGGATCCCCATTAGTCTACACTGTAGTGGAGACTATTCTTCCTGGGGTCCAGGCAAAAAACATTACAATACAAAACAAATACAAACAATGCAGTACAGCATGATCAATTATCACAAAAACACTTAGACTTACATTAAAGTAAAATAATAAAAAATACCTAAATACCTAAAATAATAACCTAATCTACTATAATTTCCTTTCTGATTATTGCTGCCTTAAGTGTCCTTTTGAAATCACATTTATTTCTTGGTAGAGTCGCATACGAGGGGAGCACATGCCAGTATGCAACGGCTCTGTACATTACTGATTTCTTAAGTGCATTGGTTCTGGGTAGAGGACAAGTAAAGTGACCACTTAGTGCCGGTCTAGTATTATAACCATGTCTCTCATTTGCAGGTGATAGCTGTAAAGACAAACTGACAGGTTTCTGTGAGGAACACACTTTATTTAAAAACAGAATAAGGCGACATGCCAGTCTTTCATCCACCCTCATCCATGACAGCCTGGCATGCAGAGCATCCACACTCCTCCTCACAGAGCAGTGAAGAGCTCGTCTTGTGTATTATTAATCTGAGTGGACCATGACAGTGTTTCGTCAAAAGTGAATAGTTATCGCTTTAGTTGCGCTGTGCCGGTCATCTCCTCGGCAGGCACGTGCACAGATAGAGCCCTAGTGGTGCTCAAGCACCAGCCCCTTTGCCCTGGATGAGTAAAATGCCCTTTTTGCTGGAGACACATTTTTTTTATTCATCCGTATTTAAGAATAAACGTTACTCTCTCTGTCATCAAGTCCCCCCCAAATGTGTTTTAATCTCCGACGGGGCATTTATTTGAGTTCTTGTGAGAATTTCGCCTAGACCCGCTCCGCGGCGCTCACGAGCCCCCCCCCCCTCCTCCTCCTCCTCCTCCACTTCCTCCTCCGCAGTGCTCCTCGCGCCACCGAACGGCTGCACCTCCTTCTCCTCTGACCCGTAGCATCAGACACACAGGTCCTGACGGTGTTTGTCCCCTGGCGTTGTTTTGTGATAAATCAACCACAACATTAGCGCTGCTGAAAACATGACGTCACAACTGGTCCGACGGTTCCTAAAAAAATAAACAAACAACTCCGTGATTTCAAAGCCTCGTCCAGCTGTTTACTGATGTTAGTTATGTTTAGAAAATAGAGAGAGAGAGAAGAGAGAGAGAGAGGAGAGAGAAAAGAGAGAGAGGGAGAGAGAGAAAAGAGAGAAAGAGAATTCTTATTTCGTTCTATTCAACAGGGGTTAGTCTAGGATTTGCGTGGCCAGACTGAAAAAAAATCATAAGGCCTCTCTTGTTCAGAGGGCCGGGCCAAATGTGGAGGCGGGCCGTATCCGGCCCACGGGCCTTAGTTTGAGGACCACTGCTCTTGGCTGTTGATGTCTATCAATATCGCTCATTTTGAAAATGACGTAAGAGGGCAATACGGATCCGTGTCAGACCAGGAGGAGGGCGATACGTGGCTGGCATGACGACCCATTAGCCAATCAGAATGCTTGAACTGTTGTTGCTATATAATAATTCATCTTTATTCATAAAGAAAATGTAAGCTAGCTGTCTGATGCTGCCAGAGGAGACGCAGGTTGAGGACAGCATCATCAGTGTATTGATGCTTATGCTTCAACTCTGGCAGAATTTATTTTTGGCATTGGGTGCCCTTTTTTTGGTTTGAGCACCTGCCCCCCAAAATGTCTGTGCACGTGCCTGCTCCTCGGACCCGAAGTCAGAGACAGAAACGCTGTATTATTGCTGGAGTTGGACGGCAGGAGTCTCCTGTGGTTGCGTCCAGATGGGAGGCCTGCCAAGGTCAGCAGAGGGCACTGCGGATTGTTAGCGAACCTCATTTAGACTGCGCTGCCAAAAACACGATTCTCTCTAATTTGTGCAATTGTTGCATTTTATGCGAGCTCTAAACGGATATGTTGTTCGAGATTTCATGGTGCGGTCTCTGCCGCCAAGTTGTCCTCAGAATGTTTGCGAAATACACCGCAGGGATAAGCAACCGAGGAGGAGTTGTGAGTGGGACTGAGTGAGACACACGATATCATACCGGCCTCCAGGCCTGTCGGGCTGTTGCCATTTATGCGAAAGGTCGATATCTCTACGGAAGCAAAACTGACAACATTTAAGATCCTTTCCCAAAGAACACAACGTGTGATCAATCGAGTTTGTGCCTCCAGAACGTTGTATATGTTCTCAAGGTGTGTCTTTAAGCGCTCTCTTTGAGTGCTCTCATCACTCCAGGCAGTGTTTCCACTGGAACATAGTCCCCCAGGTGCAATTTATTCGACTCTTCAACGGCCTACTTCAACTTCAACGGTGGAAAAAACCACCTTGAAGGTCTTATCGAGACACTGAGCGCGATGACTGACTTAATGAGCAGACACCGCGTGTCACTCTAACCGCAGAGAGAAAGCCGTTGCTGAGGCGATGCAGAGTAACCGAAGGTATTTTTTAGCGCTGCAACTAACGATTATTTTGATAATCGATTAATCGGTTGATTATTTTTCCGATTAATCGGATTTAAAAAAACAAAAAAACTTTAATTTTCAACCCTTTATTCAAAACAGGGTTCGTACGGTCATGGAAAACCTGGAAAAGTCATGGAATTTTTAAATGGCTATCAGCAGGCCTAGAAAAGTAATTGAAAAAAATTAAATCCCAAAATATTTGGAAAAGTAATGCAAATTTGATTTATTCAATTCAACGGGATTAACCGTAATACAGGAATGTGACGATCAACATTACAGATGATTCAGTGGGATGTTTGGGGGGTGGGGAGAATTTGCACCATTACGAGAATATAACCTCACCCGACATTTGAAAGGATAATTGAACGGAGTGTAATGTCTGTTGACCCCCGTCAGTGTTACAGTGGTGCGTTACCTGCCTTCTCTCTCCAGCAGCAATGGGAACAGCAGCAGCTGGAGCAGTCTGGGCCTGGAGGCGGAGGCGTGTGAGGAGCGCATGTCGTTCTCTCCCTCTGACAGGTTGGTCAGCAACCTTTTTAACCAAATAAAAAAAACGAGCCGGGGGTTCACCCGGAACGGGACAAAGAACATGCCGAGTCATTGCGTTTACTGTGAAGCCAAATGTAAGTCGGGGAAAAATGTCGCCCGCAAAATCGGAGCCGGGGAACCGCTTCATCGCGTGGAAACGGTTTCGAGGATTGTACGACGGCATCGGGACTCGTACTTTGTCTCATTCTAGGAGCCGCCGGCCACTCGCATGACCCCGCAGAGCTGTAAACATAACGAAGGCTTGACATGTCACATGACATGTGCTCGTTGATGGGAATGTCTGCATGCGTTGTGTGTTGCTTGAGCTTTGCCGGCTCCGCTTTTGCTTTCATGTCATTGTTGTTGCTTAACAGAATAATTCGTAGCGTTATTAGATTTTCCGGGCGACGAAATATATCTTTATCTTCCCATGAAGGCTATTCAACTGTTCCAAACCCACTCAGGTTCAATTGAATTATAATAAAAAAAACATTCTTGGAGAGCCACTGCAACGTTGACGCATGAATCCGCACTGCCAGCCTTTTATACATTGATTAAATTCCCATTGTTTTTGCTTCCATCCTGTGCGGCCGCTTGTGTCGGCTCGTAGCAGCGCAGCACTTTAATCGACGTGTTCATCAGTGTGTGTTCGCAGGAAACCCCAGTTTCATATTTTCATAGTTTGAGAGGACGCCACTGAGCGGCAATCTTTTTGGCTAACATGAAAATAGCATAAAAACATTAGATTATAGTCTTTTTTAAATAGCTGATGACTGTAAATGTCCGTTAGTACCCATCAGTAGAGTTGAAATGCTGCCCCCTGTTCCTTTTTGGAGCGGTTGGCTTGGCATTACATGTTATTACACACATTATTAAGTAAGAATGTTTTTGGGGCTTTATTTTTTATTAACAGTGAATTAATTCGGTAATTCAGTTCTCAGACGTCGGAGCTTCCCACCGACCCCTGAACGCACCAACAAGTCAGTCAGTATTTAATCCACAGAGTCCTGTACCGCCCACTCCTCCATCACAAGAGAACAGCGTATCGGACCCGTTGGTCAGTGCAGAGCCTGCCATTAGGTGGCAGGTTTCTCCCATTATTTATCTCTAAACATGGAAATTAAAAACATAACAGGAAAATATTGAGAACGAGACAAAATAATGTTCCGTATTAAAGCGGTTGTGCTAGTCACCGTGAACTGGTTTTTATTTAACTTTGATTAAAACATCAACACATTTGCTATGAGTTTCCAGTTGCAGCAAAAACACTGGTGGGTCTGTACTCCTCAGGCCCTGCCAGTAATGACCAGAGATGATAGATATAGTTCAAATGACTCTGTCTGTGTCCTCTTTTTGCATGATGCTGAATGACTTTGTAGTTGCTGCCATGTCTCTCTTAGTTTCCAGTCCCCCTCCTTCAGGATCCAATTCATAAATACAGAGAAACGCCTTCCTGGAAAGAGAGTAAACATGTCTATAGCCGCTGGCTGTGTCAACGACACCGTGAATAACCATCTTGTAAAAGTAGAGAAATTACTGTTTACCTGCAAACATTTGCTCAATTGACATTGAGCCGACAGAATAGGAAAACATAATTCATCTTTCACACGGATCAGGTGCTCTTAGTCACTGTGTCTTAACTGGCAAAATACATTGAAGCAAGAAGTACATTTACTGGAATGCAGAAGAGAGAAAAAAAAAACATTGATAATAATAATTCAGACTTCTATAGCGCTGGGAAATAAGCGGCGTGTGAAAGACGTGGCTTTATTACCTTTGCATTGAAAATGCGGAAGGTAATGTTTTGATCGGCGTGTATTTATTTATTTATTTGTATGCGTCTTCCTCGCATAACTTAAAAAGTATTAAACCGAATCGCATGAAATTTGGTGGGATGATTGGTTGTTATCCGGGGACCATTTGATTAGACTTTGGGATCGATCGGGTCAAAGGTCAAGGTCATGAAAAGGTCAAAATCTTCTTTTTACCATCGCGCGGTCAATTTCTATCCAATTGGCATGCAACTAATGCCAACATGTTCATAATTCAATGCCCGATCTTGTGATATGCGAAGGTAGGCGCTCTACCGAGTGCCCGTTCTCGTTGGGATTGCCTTTGACTGCAGCGCCCGCTGTGACAGCCCCCCACCCTGCTGCTGCTGCGCTTGTTTCAAAGACTGAGAGCTCACGCATGCTCGTCGTCATTTGCTCCTCCCTGCATGCAGCCCTCACGCCCCCGGACTCTTCTTTCTCCTCGCTAACCTGTGTGACATTTCCCCATCCGACAGTGACCATACAGAGGACAAGGAGGCTGAGGTCAGAGAGGAATCCAGCGGTAAGGATGCAACCTCAGCTTTTCTAATTCAATAACATGCGAGAAAGACGCTCCTGGAAAAAGCAGATCTAACTGTTTAATGTAGATGGATATGGATCGTTGTGTCTCCCCCCCCAACATCCTTCCTAATTTGAGGTCTCGCTCTTTCCACTCTTTGAGATTCTCAACGGTCGCCGTTGGTTCCGGCCGTGTGTGTGTGTGTGTGTGTGTGTGTGAGCCTGTCTGAGTGTGTTGTAGACGGGGATTTTACCGCCCCCGTATTCAGACACACTAATGCTCATTCAACCACTCCTCTCCCTCCAGTCAGTCGTGTGTGTGTGTGTGTGTGTGTTGAGCACAATGTACAGTAGACTAATGTGACTGATCAGTGCCTCATTGAGCCATTTAAAAAAGATAAATCTCTAGAAAGAAATGCCGCGGTGGTTTGTCTTGAATTCCCCGCCTGTGTCCCGCGCTGCAGGAACTCTCTGCGTGGACAAGACTCGGGCGTCGGCTCCCAGGGCCGCGCTCGTCCTGGTGAACTCTGATGTCAGGGAGTTCGGGCGCGGCCCCCCACACGTGACCCTTGACCCCCAGCTCAGGAGCATGCTGCAGTGGGTGGCGGCCTCCATGGCCGACATCCCCCAGATCCAGCTGTGTGCCGACAGAGAGCTCCAGCAGGTGATTGCCCCCCCCCCCCTGATTACTGACATCAATCATAATATACAGTTTCACAAATGCAAAGAGAGGAAATGATAAAACATTTAATTTCCCTGACGGTGTTCTTCAGATTGAGAACAGTAAATAAACATCAAAGCTGCTCTTTAGCAATACCTTTTATATCCCAGTCTGCCAGTTCCTGGCTGAGCCCACAGGGCCTCCGCCCTCTCTGGACATTACATCTCACATACAGTTCTGTTTCCGGCTTGTTCCAGACCTCCTCGCATCAATCCGTATGAATCTTTAGATGTCTTTGGTTGACCACATTTATATTTGACTGAAAATATATAACCAGTTGGCTCCACTCGTATTTCACATCTCTGCTTTATGAGACTTTTACGACTCCACAGCCAGATCTCCTTCCTTTGACGGCGTACGCTCATAATTCTAAATCACTGTTGATAAGGCCGACGCGGCTCTTTTGCCCATTGAAGTGCCCCGTGACCGGCCTTTTTGCCCTTTCAGCTGCCGGCGGTGGTCCAAAGGCTTCGGGAGAAGAGGTGGCGTGCGGGAGAGCTGCTGCACACGCTGCTGCGCTACTGGGAGGAGGGCCAGGCGCACGGCCAGGCGCCGGCCCGGGACGAGGCTCCGCAGGCGGGCAGGGAGCCGCACCGCGTCCCCCTCTTCCAGTGGCTCCTGGAGCACGCCTAGGTCCTCGTCTCCTTTCCCCCTCCGTCCTCGCTCCTCGGTTCCAAACGGGGCTTTGCAGACTCCACTAGAGGGCGCCATACAAATCAACCGCTCTATCGTATTCTGGTGGATGTGGGCGGCGTGTGTTTTGCATTTGCATGTCGTGTTTCCCTCCCCTGGCCACCCTCTGGTTTCGTCGCCGCAGATTAATTTGTTCCCTCGTGTTGATTTGATGAGCCGCCTCTACTGCCCCACCTTCACGTCTCAATTGAAGCCCTCACACCTCGCTGCCATATTTTTTAATTTTTTAAAGGAGACACAAAAGAGAGCGAGACACTTCCCATCTGTTCCAGACAGAAGTGCGGGGAGGTTTTCTTTTGTTAGGGAATCCCCATAGCTGCTGGTCGGATGATGTCATCATCACAGCCACAGCTCACCTCTGTGGTGTTTCCACATGTTAAGAGAGCAACACGGAGCGCTCACACACACACACACACAGACACACACACACCACACCCGTGGTGTATCTCGGGTTCCCTCTGATACAACAACACTCATGCCCAAGTAGTATTCCATTGTTGTGTTGATCCACTCCGTGACGGTCATTCAGTTTGCTTTGGGAAATTAGATTTCAATGAAGGAAACACAGATAAAGCTGCCACACACACAGGTTGACAATGTGCAAAACCCACATCTTTAGTAAATTGTACTCTGTGATCATGCGTTGATGATCAAACCAGCCATACATTTGGCGGTTGAACGATGATTAGCGCTTGATGAAGTTGCCTCTTGCCAATATTGGTGTTCCCGTCGTATCTGATAACTGTAACGCTGCTTGCCGAGCCTCAATCTCCTCGCTGGTCAAACTCAGCAAACAAGACTTGGAGTGGATGAAGTTTAGTGTGACGGTGGGAATCAAAAAGTATGTATTTTTATGAAGGTAAGAGTCTGTCCAGTCAAACACGAAATGCTGCTCAGAGCTCTGAGAGAAAGACGAAGCCGTGCTGTTGGCCAAACGCAGCGGACGCAGTGACTCTCCTCCCCTCCGGGCAGGAGAAGGAGAACGATCCCCCGGTCATCTGTGGTCCGGCTCCAGGGTGGATCCACAATGGATCTCTTGGTAATTAAAGACGCTCTTCTGGTCCGCACCTCCGAAAACCACAAACTAGCAGCGTGTGCGTATGAGCGAAGCGAGGAGCGAGGACGTCGGGTACCAAAACGTACATGCACTGAACTCCCTCCTCCAAGGAGAGATGGTTGGGATACAGCTTCACGGTGTTTATTTATTTCATATTTTCTTTAACGAAGGACCCGATGACGACGTCCTCACGTTGCTCATCGGGGGGCTTTCCCTCTGGAGTTTGAAACACTGTAATATCCCGTCTCTTTTTGTTTACATGCAAGAAATTATTATACATCACAAAACCCACTCTTTTGAAAAGATTCAAACCCAAAGTGATGCCGACTATTGCTAATACTGATAGTGGAACGGTCCAGTATTATCCCGAGAAGTGAGCGTGCGTATATATCTTGGTTTACGTGAAAGGAATGTATTAGGTGTCATCACTTGACACACAGAGAGCACATCCCAGTGTACAACTTCTCCCCCAGTGGGAATGTTTCGTTGTTGAAGTCGAACTTTCCCATGTTTCTTCTTTTGATTTTTCTTTTTGTTGTTCAGCCCCCTCTTCTTCTTTTTTTGCTTTAAAAAATAAATATATTTCACATTCCTGTGCATCCCCCCGGTAACCTGTAGCTCTATCTTGTTGTGTTTGTGAACGCTGGATGTGTAAAAGACTCCATTGAGAAGCTGCCGTCGTTCCCAGTGTTACTTTCTGACCACCGGCAGAAAAAAAGAAGAAAAAAAACTAACACATAAAAAGAGAGATGTACCTCGCCTCCACTCACCTCTGTATTTTTCCTGCTTCCTTGTAAAACCCTGCCAAATGAAGATATTTAATAAATTATCTAAGTTATATATCAGAGTTCACTTATTGTTCTTCCTCCTGGCATTGCTGAGTAGTTTACACATGAAGTCAACAACTCTAAATGTGTTTGTTTGAAGCTTGGTGTGACAATAAAGCTTTTTTTCATGTGCTCTTATTTATTATCTTGTGTGTTTGTGGTATTGTTGTTTAAAGTCTATCATGTTCCAAACAAATGTATTTTTTAAGCCTTTTGCTCAATGAAAAAAAATCCAATAATTGGTGTTAAAGGGGGAACTGGTTCATTAACAATTAGTTTAGATTTACAGAAACTTAAACATCAATTAACTAATAAATAACTTGAATCTATACTTCAACTCCACTGCCTGTCAAAAGGGAATATACCGTCGTATAATGTACCAGACTGGACCGGAGTCTCATTTATGATACTCAAGCCTTCCAATAAGTCACAATATTTTGCTCCAATACATATATATATACATATATATGTATGTATATATACATATATGTATGTATATACATATATATATATACATATTATATATATGTATATATATATATATATGTATATATATATATGTATGTATATACATACATATATGTATATATATATATATATGTATATATACATATGTATGTATATATATATATGTATGTATATATATATATATATATATATATATATACATATGTATATAATATATATGTATATACATACATATATATATACATATTATATATGTATATATACATATATATATATATATGTGTATATATATACATACATATATGTATATATATATATGTATATATACATATATGTATATGTATGTATATATACATATATGTATGTATATACATACATATTATATATATATGTGTATATATACATATATATGTATATACATGTATGTATATACATATTATATATATGTATGTATATATACATACATATGTATATATATATATGTATATATACATATGTATATAAATATACATACATATATATGTATATATATATATGTATTATATATAACATCAAAATGCTGCTTTCACGCTGCAGTAATGCATCAATAATAATCATACTAATCAAAGTACATTTAGCTACTTCTACTCGTAATAATTCATGTGACATACATCCCTGCAGCAGTAAAGTGGCGTTTCAGCAACACAGCCGGTACTTACACCATCTGTGACCCGCTGACGGAGAACCTCCACACACCTTTATTTATTACACGGGCCCGAGGCCGCTCCGCCTCCTTACGGTTAACTCGTGCTGCAGGTGCCAAGAAAAACAGAACAGTGTGTGTGTGTGTGTGTGTGTGTGTGTGTGTGCCTGGATGCAGCTGCACAACACCAGCCATTGTTGCTCTGTGATTAGACTGTGCCACACACGCACAGCATGTATAATTAGGTCACGTTCGCTACAATGGACAGTACCTGTCAGTGTCAGTGATGGTGCAGAGGATGAATGGAGGTGTCTGTGGGAGGGGAAGAAAGGGAGAAAAGGGGGAGGGGAGGTGGGAGTACCTAATTGCAGGCTGTGCAGTGATACGGGAGTTGAGGAATGTGTCATGAGGAGCACTCCTCTGATCTTTTGCGTGGCGGGAAGCAAGAGGTCATACAAGGATACGGTTTGGCTCAGCGTGTGAGCGACCTGGCCGAGTGAGGTCACCGACAGCAGGCTTCAAATTAAGGCGGGGGGGGGTAAATCTCTGCAAAATTGCTGTCCCCTCTCGGTGAGGGAAAGAAAAGAAAAGAGTGGACCGACTGAGAAAACGGACAAGACAAGAGCGGGCATTCCTTAGCAACAGGTTCAAATTGTTCCAATGAGATTCTTGACATTTGTTCTTGTGGCAAAGTTCAAAGCAGCCGCACTTTTTTTGATCACACAGCCAGAAGAGCCCAGGAATACATAATAATACAGAGCTGCCAACTTTTCAAAAAACCTTGGAGTGAGATTTTGTCGGGGGTGACCAAAATGTTGCCGCGCACGTAGCCACACACGTTGGTGGCTCAAATATCAGGACATTTGATTTAATTTGGCATTGTACCCATGTTGTCCCCATGTTGTACCCATGTTGTACCCATGTTATCCCCATGTTGTACCCATGTTGTCCCCATGTTGTACCCTGCATTCTGGCCTGGCAAAGGTCTTTTACGAGACATCTTTGCTACCTTAAAGAATTAAAATGTTTTTTAATAACTCTACTCTCATTTACAAAAACATGCCTAATTCTATTGCACAAATGTCCTGTCTTTATGTTAATTTCTTTATAAAACATCTTACTTGTTCAAAGTGCTGTTTGGAAATTTTTTGAGGGTCCTTTTCCTAGGCCTGTAAATAAAGTGATAAATGCTATGTGGGCAGCCTTAACAAACAATGCTCTGATGTGTTGAGCATGCAGTATACCAAGAGGTTAACAAGGTGCTCTCCTGCTGCTTGTTATGACAGCTGAGTTTACATCAACACACAAAATCACACGCACAAACACAACGAATTATTTCAAGATTTAAAGTTTAAGAGAGTGAGTACTTAATTGAACCACATGTCATTAACA